>NC_082710.1:148995108-149295108 GCF_030144855.1 Hypanus sabinus | reverse complement strand
CTTGGCACTTAACTTCTGTCCCGCTTGCTCACGTTTTTTCTGCTGAAAATTCTCAACGCATTTGTCTTTAAGTGTGGGGTGCTTGGACTCAAGGTGCCGAAGCCGTTTTGAGGGCTTCATTGCCTCGGAAGCCTCCTGGCCTGAACTGCAGCCTCCGCCCACCCACCGCCAGACGCCTTGGCCAGGTGCGGCTGGTCGTGGATGGGGGGAGAGGACAAGGTCACGACAGGAGGGCCCCGTGCCAGGGCCACAGCAGTCGCAGTCCGGAGAGAGTGGCCGGCTGAGCGAGGAGTGCGACAGGGCACCAGCCTGCCCCCCCTTGTACGAGCTATCAGCCAACAAAAGTTTGTTTTGGTAGATCACAGCGTGGTAGCTGCTCTGATACTTAAGAAACCTTGAACCTGAATTAGGTCGTCTGCAAATATTTTAGCACTGGGTTCGCTACGAACGTTCAGTGTGGTAAACAGGTTCAGAGGCGGCACCCATCTGTCCTCGCTCCATCCAGGCCAGTACCAACGGCACTTCCCGCCGGCCACCCGAGGCCAACCTGCCACGAGGGTATCACTGCGTTTAGGCGACCAATGACCTCATGTGGGTTCAAGTTCAACAGTGGGCATGACAGGGAATGGAGAAAAGTGTATTGTTTCCTCACGGCCTGGTGGTTGGGGGCCACTGAATTACACTGTGTAGTGTGGGGGAGCTACACGCATGCGCACTGGGCAGAAAGAACGGAACTAAAACCCCACAACCCAGAAACAATCTCTCAACAGTATTTGTGGATTTATTTTTTTTCGGGATCTACTGGGAAAGTCTCAAAGATCGACTAGTTGATCACGATCGATGGGTTGGCGACTACTACTCTAAACCCATATGGGATACAGAGACAGATGATGAGAATTAATCTAAGGGAATTGGGGGGTGCAGGAATTCACATTAAAAGGGTTGCTGGGCATGAGTGAGAGAACACAGGTGAGGGTAGTTTTAGCTTCCTTAAGGGGTAGAGGTTTTTTTTTAAACAGGATATGATGGATAAACAGGAATAGGGTACTAGGATGGTCAAAGATGGGAGGATGGAGTTTAGGGTGGGGGGGGAAGAGAGGGGAAGAGGGGGACTTTATTGATCCCGAGGGAAAATGGGTTTCATTACAGTCGCACCAACCAAGAATAGTGTAGAGATATAGCAATATAAAACCATAATTAAATAAATAATAATAATAAATTATGACAAGTGAAATTAAGTCCAGGTCCAGCCTATTGACTCAGGGTGTCTGACACTCCGAGGGAGGAGTTGTAAAGTTTGATGGCCACAGGCAGGAATGACTTCCTATGATGCTCAGTGTTACATCTCGGTGGAATGAGTCTCTGGCTGAATGTACTCCTGTGCCAAACCAGTACATTATGGAGTGGATGGGAGTCATTGTGCAAGATGGCATACAACTTGGACAGCAGCCTCTTTTCGACTAGTTACACGCATGCGCACCGGGGCAGAAAAGACCGGAAGCAAAAAAAAGACCCTTTCAGACACCACCATCAGAGTCCAGTTCCACAACATCACTGGCCTTACAAATGAGGGGAGGGAGGGAGAGGGAGAGATATATTGATTGAAGGGATTTAGAATGTGAGTCTATCGCACACTCCGGAGCAGAAGGTGGCGGTAATGCACCATTAAGCTGAGTGCCAACTACCGTACAAGACCGGGGGGAGGGAAGGATATCCTCTAAACCCCAGTGTTAACCAGTCATCTGCTGTCCCACTATCCACTTCCTGCCCAGGTCAGTGAAGGTGTCGAAGTTAACCCATCCGTCCGCCCCGCCCCTCCCCTCCCCTCGCCTCCCGTGTGTAGAGGCTCCCACCACACAACACCCCCAAACCGATCGCCACTGACCTCAGGCTGGGTGGCGTGGCACCCTCACACCTTGACTGGGGACGGTGACCCTGTGTCCACCCTCTCACTCACTGAATGTCCCGCTGACCATTGACTCTTCACTCACCTGCGGAGACCCCTCCAAATAGGAGGGCCAGCAGTAGTAGACATAGCTTCATTTCTCACTCCCTCTCGGTGCTGTTTCGGGTTTCCATGTCCTCCGCCACTGCCCGGTACAGTGGCGATTACACTCAGCTCACCACTCCCCAAACGCCGGCAGACGCAACCCAAACTGCACGCTGATTGGTCCGCGCAATTGCGTAACCCAATCTCTGATTAACGTCATTGGTCTCTGGGCAGAAGTTGTCGCTGAAGTTTGAGCCGCTTAAAAATAAAATTACAAATATCAGCATCCGTCCAATCAGAAAAAGAGCTGTGTATGCGTCATCGTTTGCCGGGAAGGGTGGGGTGAGCGGAGATTGGCATCTTAAATCGAAAGTATGGGAACGGGAGGGGAGGCAGTCAGGGTTCTGACGTCACAGATCCCGGGAACAGACCCGGGGGGTCAGACTCGAGGGAAATGACACAGGAGGAGAAAGATAACGTATATGAAGCTGGATGAACTCAGCAGGTCGGGCAGCATCCGTTGAAAGAAGCAGTCAACGTTTCGGGTCGAGACCCTTCGTCAGGACTGAAGGAGGAGGGGGCAGGGGCCCTGTAAAGAAGGTGGGGGGAGGGTGGAAAACCAGTCGGAGGAAAGATCAAGGGGTGGGGGAGGGAATAGGCAGGAGAGGTGAAGAAGGAATCTAAGGGTACTCTTACATTTCCATATAAGGCACTATGGGTAGTAGAAGAAGGCAGAATCATGAGAGAGGTAATAGGCAGCTGGAAGAGGAGGCAGAGTGAAAGTGGGATGGGGAAGGGCAGTAGAGGAGGCCATCTATGGACATATCCGAATGGGAATATGAAGGAGAGTTGAAGTTGGTGGCAACCGGGAGATCCTGTCTGTTGTGGCGGATGGAGTGTAGGTGCTTGATGAAGCGGTCCCCCAATCTGCGTTGGGTCTGGCCAATGTAGAGGGGGCCGCACCGGATGCAATAGATTATCCCAACAGACTCACGAGTGAAGTATTGCCTCACCTGGAAGTACAGTTTGGGGCCCTGAATGGTGGTAAGAGAGGAGGTGTAGGGACAGGTGTAGCACTTACACTTGCAGGGATAAGAACCAGGTGGGAGATCTGTGGGTAGGGACGCGTGGACCGGGCAGTCGCGGAGGGAATGATCCCTGCGAAAAGCAGAGGGGGTAGAGAGGGAAAGATGTCCTTACTGGTGGGATCCTGTTGAAGGTGGCGGAAGGACCCAACCAAAAAACATCAAACCATTGTCTCCCGTACCGTCACCACCCTTATCAACTCCGGAGACCTTCCATCCTCAGCCAAAAAACTCTTAATTCCCACACCCTGCACTGCTCACTTTTACCTCCTCCCCAAGATCCATAAGCCTGATTGTCCTGGTAGGCCTATAGTTTCGGCCTGCTCCTGTCCCACCGAACTTGTATCTGCCTACCTCAACTCCATTTTGTCGCCCATAGTTCAATCCCTCCCCACCTACATCCGGGATACATCCCATGCCCTCCACTTCTTCAATAACTTCCAGTTGCCCGGTCCCGACTGCTTCATTTTCACCGTGGATGTCCAATCCTTATACACTTCAATTCCCCATCAAGAAGGCCTCAAAGCCCTCTGCTACTTTCTGGACAATAGACCTCACCAGTTCCCCAACACCACCACACTACTCAAGTTGGTGGAACTGGTGTTCAAACTTAATAACTTCTCTTTCGGCTCTTCCCACTTTCTTCAGACCAAGGGTGTAGCTATGGGCACTCGCATGGGTCCCAGCTATACCTGCCTCTACGTGGGTTATAGACAATAGACAATAGGTGCAGAAGTAGACCATTCGGCCCCTCGAGTCTGCACCGCCATTCTGAGATCATGGCTGATCATTCACTATCAATACCCAGTCCCTGCCTTGTCCCCATATCCCTTGATTCCCCTATCCATCAGATAGCTATCTAGCTCCTTCTTGAAAGCATCCAGAGAATTGGCCTCCACCATCTTCCGAGGTAGTGCATTCCACACCTGCACAACTCTCTGGGAGAAGAAGCTCTTCCTCAACTCTGTTTTAAATAACTGACCTCTTATTCTCAATCCATGCCCTCTGGTACTGGACTCTCCCAACATCTGGAACATATTTCCTGCCTCAATCCTATCAAATCCTTTAATTATCTTAAACGTTTCAATCAGATCCCCTCTCAATCTCCTCAATTCCAGCGTGTACAAGCCCAATCTCTCCAATCTCTCTGCGTAAGACAGCCCTGCTATCCCAGGAATCAACCTAGTGAATCTACGCTGCACTTCCTCAACTGCCAGAATGTCCTTCCTTAAACCTGGAGACCAAAACTGTACACAATATTCCAGGTGTGGTCTCACCAGGGCCCTGTACAAATGCAAGAGGATTTCCTTGCTGTTGTACTCAATTCCCTTTGTAATAAAGGCCAACATTCCATTAGCCTTCTTCACAGCCTGCTGCACTTGCTAATTCACCTTCAGTGACTGAAGAACAAGGACTCCGAGATCTCTTTGTATTACTCCCTTACCCAACTCTATACTGTTCAGATAATAATCTGCCTTCCTGTTCTTACTCCCAAAGTGGATAACCTCACACTTATTCACATTGAATGACATCTGCCAAGTATCTGCCCACTCACCCAACCTATCCAAGTCTCCCTGTATTCTCCTAACGTCCTCTTCGCATGTCACACTGCCACCCAGTTTAGTATCGTCAGAAAACTTGCTGATATAGTTTTCAATGCCCTCATCTAAATCGTTGACATAAATCGTAAAGAGCTGTGGTCCCAATACAGAGCCCTGTGGTACCCCACTAGTCACCTCCAGCCAGTCCGAGAAACACCCATTCACTGCTACCCTTTGCTTTCTATCTGCCAACCATTTCTATCCATGTTGAAACCCTGCCCCCAATGCCATGAGCTCTGATTTTACTCACCAATCTCCTATGTGGCACCTTATCGAATGCCTTCTGAAAATCTTGGTATACAACATCCACTGGCTTACCCTCGTCTAACATCCTTGTTACACCCTCAAAAAACTCCAACAGATTAGTCAAGCATGATTTGCCCTTGGTAAATCCATGCTGGCTCGGCCTAATCCTATTTCTGCCATCTAGATGTGCCACTATTTCGTCCTTAATAATGGACTCAAGCATCTTCCCCACGACTGACATTAGGCTAACAGGGCGATAGTTCTCCGTTTTCTCCTTCCCTCCCTTCTTGAAAAGTGGGATAACATTAGCTACTCTCCAACCTTCAGGAACTGATCCTGAATCTAAGGAACATTGGAAAATGATTACCAATGCATCCGCAATTTCCTGAGCCACCTCTTTTAGAACCCTCGGATGCAGACCATCTGGATCCGGGGATTTATTAGCCTTCAGTCCTACCAGTCTACTCATCACAGTTTCTTTCCTAATGTCAATCTGTCTCAATTCCTCTGATATCTTATGACCCTGGCCCATCCATACATCTGGGAGATTGCTTGTGTCCTCCCTGGTGAAGACAGATCTAAAGTACGCATTAAATTCTGTTGCCATTTCCCTGTTTCCCATAACAATTTCTCCCAATTCATTCTTCAAGGGGCCAACATTGTTCTTAACTATCTTCTTTCTCTTCACATAACTAAAAAAGCTTTTGCTATCCCCTTTTATATTCCTGGCTAGACTGAGCTCATACCTGATTTTTTCTCTCCGTATTGCTTTTTTAGTTAAGATCTGCTGCTCCTTAAAACTTTCCCAATCATCTGTATTCCCACTCATCTTAGCCCTGTCATACTTCTTTTTCTTTAATGCTATACAATCTCTGACTTCCTTTGTCATCCACTATGGCCCCTTCCCCCTCTTTGAATCCTTCCTTCTCATTGGAATGAACTGCTTTTGCATCTTTTGTATTATGCCCAAGAATATCTGCCACTGCTGATCCACTGTCTTTCCTGCCAGGGCATCCGCCCATTTAACTTTGGCCAGCTCTTCCCTCATGGCTCCGTAGTCTCCTTTATTTAATTGCAACACTGACACCTCTGATCTGCCCTTATCCCTCTCAAATTGTAGATAAAAACTTATCATGTTATGATCACTACTTCCTAATGGCTCCTTTACTTCAAGATCACTTATCAATTCCTGTTCATTACACATCACCAAGTCCAAAATAGTCTCGTTCCTGGTTGGCTCAAGCACAAGCTGTTCCAAAAATACATCCCTTAGACACTCCACAAACTCCCTATCCTGGGGTCCAGCACCTACCTGATTCTCCCAGTTCACCTGCATGTTGAAATCTCCCATAATGACTGTATTACCTTTAGCAAATGCCAATGTTAACTCCCTAATCAACTTGTACCCAATATCCACGCTACTGTTTGGGGGCCTGTACACAACACCCATTAGGGTCTTTTTACCCTTGCTGTTCCTCAGCTCAATCCACACAGACTCTACTTCCCCTGTTCCTAAGTCACCTCTTGCTAAGGACTGAATCTCATTCCTCACCAACAGGGCCACCCCACCCCCTCTTCCCATATTTCTGTCTCTACGATAGCACGTATACCCTGGTACACTCAATTCCCAGGCCTGATCCCCTTGCAGCCATGTCTCCGTTATCCCAACAATATCGTAGTTCCCCATTTTCATCTGAGCTTCAAGCTCATCTGTCTTATTTCTGACACTACGCGCATTCAAGTATGGAATTCTTAGCCCATTCCTCCTCTCTTTGCTTAAAACACTGTCTACTGTACCTAACCCAGCTCCTTGAACTTCCATCGGGCTAATTGCACCCTGAACTTTGATGACCTTCTCAAGATCACCCAAACCTTCTACACATTTAACCCCATGCTCCTTCTGACCAACCCTCTGGATCTGGATCCCTGCCCCCTGCACATCTAGTTTAAACCCCCCTGAGCAGCACTGGCAAACACTCCTGCAAGAATGTTAGTACCCCTCCGGTTCAGATGTAGACCGTCCCTTGTCCCAGATCCCAATGTCCCTGGAACAAAGACCAATTATCCAAAAACCTGAACCCTTCCTTCCTGCACCATGCTCTCAGCCTCGTATTAATGTGCATAATCATTCTATTCTTCGCCTCGCTCGCACGTGGCACAGGTAGCAATCCCGAGATTGTCACCCTGGAGGTCCTGCCTTTCAGCTTCACTCCTAACTCCCTGAACTCTCTAAGCAGGACCCCCTCACTCACCTTACCTACATCGTTTGTCCCTACATGGACCACTACATCTGGGTTCATGCCCTTGTTCTCAAGAATAGCCTGCACCCGATCTGAGATGTCCCGGACCCTGGCACCAGGGAGACAACATACCATCCGAGACTCCCGATCTGCCCCACAAAATCTCCTATCTGCCCCCCTAACTATAGAATCCCCTAAAACTATCGCTCTCTTCTCTTCCCTCCTCCCCTTTCTAGTTGAGGGTTCAACCTCTGTGCCAGAGGCAGGACCACTGCAACTCATTCCTGGTACATCATCCCCATCAACAGTATCCAGTACGGTATACTTATTGTTAATGGGAATGGCCGCAGGGGTGCTCTGCTCTCTCTGCCTGCTCCCCCTGCCTCTCTGGACCGTCACCCATCTGCCTAAATCTTGGTTTTTTGGTGTGACTATCTCCTGATAACTCCTATCTATCTCTGCCTCTGCCTCCCGAATGATCCGTAGTTCATCCAGCTCCCGCTCCAACTCCCTAACTCGGGCTGATAGGAGCTGCAGCTGGATGCACCTCTTGCAGGTGTGGTCATCAGGGACAACTGTGTTGACCCTGACTTCCCACATACTGCATACGGAGCACACCACTGCTCTGACTGTCTCCCCCATACCTGAACTGGATTGATAGAATAAGTCTAAAAAGCACCTAGCGACCTTACCTTCTTCCCCTCAGCGAGCAATCACACGGGCTTACCAAAGTCCCCTTACGCCGAAGCCCACTTAGCCAAAGCCCAGGACTCTGCTTCCACGGACTCCGCTGCCCGCTCTGACAAGAAGTCCAGTGTGGAACAGTCTATGCTCCAAATCTATACTGGTACTGCTCCCCAACTTTTCCTTCGCTACATTGACGACTACATTGGTGCTGCTTCCTGCACCCATGCTGAGCTCCTCAATTTCATCGACTTTGCCTCTAACTTTCACCCAGCCCTCAAATTCACTTGGTCCATCTCGGACACTTCTCTCCCCTTTCTCGATCTCTTGGTCTCCATCTCCAAAGACAGACTATCCACTGACATCTTCTACAAACCCACTGACTCCC
The DNA here is from genome assembly GCF_030144855.1 of Hypanus sabinus. Taxonomy (NCBI): domain Eukaryota; kingdom Metazoa; phylum Chordata; class Chondrichthyes; order Myliobatiformes; family Dasyatidae; genus Hypanus; species Hypanus sabinus. The sequence continues at coordinate 149,286,874 of NC_082710.1, read as the reverse complement.
ATAACTATCTTGACTATACCTCTTCCCACCCTGCCCAATGCAAAAATTCTATTCCCTATTCCCAGTTCCTCCATCTCCGCCGTATCTGCTTCAAGGATGAGGCTTTCTGTTCCAGGATATCCCAAATGTTCTCTTTCTTTAAGAATCATGGTTTCACTTCTGCCGTCATCAATGATGCCCTCACCCGCATTTCCTCCATTTCCTGCACTTCAGCCCTCATCCCATCCTCCCGTCAACACAACAGGGACCGTGTCCCCCTTGTCCTCACCTATCACCCCACCAACCTCCGGATCCAGCATATTATCCTCCACAACTTCCGCCACATTCAACAGGACCCCACCACTAAGGACACCTTTCCCTCTCTACTCCTCTCCGCTTTTCACAGGGATCATTCCCTCTGCGACTGCCTGGTCCACACGTCCCTCCCCACAGATCTTCCTCCTGGCACTTATCCCTGCACGCGTAAGTGCCACACCTGTCCCTACACCTCATTTCTTACCACCATTCCGGGCCCCAGACAGTCCTTCCAGGTGAGGCAATACTTCACCTGCAAGTCTGCTGGAGTCATCTATTGTATCCGGTGCTCCCGGTGCGGCCTCCTCTACATCGGCAAGACCCAACGCAGATTGGGGGACTGCTTCGTCGAGCACCTCCACTCCGTCCGCCACAACAGACAGGATCTCCCGGTTGCCACCCACTTCAACTCTGCTTCACATTCCCATTCGGATATGTCCATACATGGCCTCCTCTACTGCCATGATGAGGCCAAACTCAGGTTGGAGGAGCAACACCTCATATACCGTCTGGGTAGTCTCCAGCCCCTTGGTATGAACATCGAATTCTCCAACTTCCGGTAATTCCCTCTCTCTCCCTTCCCCCATCCCACCTTCACTCTGTCTCCTCTTCTAGCTGCCTTTCACCTCTCATGACTCTGCCTTCTTTGACTACCCATAGTGCTTTCCCCTTAGATTCCTTCTTCACCTCTCCTGCCTATCTCCTCCCCCACCCCTTGATCTTTCCTCCGACTGGTTTTCCACCCTCCCCCCACCTTCTTTACAGGGCCCCTGCCCCCTCCTCCTTTAATCCTGATGAAGGGTCTCGACCCGAAACATTGACTGCTTCTTTCAACGGATGCTGCCCGACCTGCTGAGTTCATCCAGCTTTTTTGTACGTCTTGATTTGACCACCGCATCTGCAGTGTACTTTGTGAAGAAGAAATATAACCTGCTAAAGAAATTCAGCAGGGCGAGAATTATCTGTGGAATTCCATGGATCGTCAGTATCTTGGGATTGAGAGTGTCATGGGGGAGAAGAGCCAGGCCAGACAGGTGGGTGAGGCAGGGGGTGGTAGATGATGGGTAGAAGCAGGTGAGGGCAGAGGGAAAGAGCAGATGGAGTTCAGAGACAGACTCTGTTAGTAATAGGTAGAACCAGAAGGAGAGGGGTGATAGGTGGATGGCTCCAGATAGCAGAGGAGACAGTTGGTGAGGGTGTGGTAGTAGGAGGGGTTTGGCCAAGGGAGGAAAACCCCAGATAAATCAGTGTATTTAAACCTATTTATTATCGAATGGGCAGGTGGGATCAGAGTGAGCGTTGGAGAGGGAAGCAAACTGGATAAAGGGGTGGGGAGTAAGCTAGAGAGAACATAGCAAATTGGAAGGAACACAGAGGATACTGATTACCCAATATCTGAAAGTAGAATGTGCAGAACAATGGGTTGTATAAGGTGAAAGGTCAGGTCAGTGGTGTGGACAGGACACAAGACTGCTAAATGGCTGCCACTTGATCTCGCTGATACAAATCAGGCTGGAGTACTGAAAACTGGAGGAATTTGGAAGTGGTGCAAATTAATACCTGGAAGGGGTGTTCAGGTCCCTAGATGGTGGCGGTAGAGAGGGTATGGGGACACCAATGGTGCATGTAGAGGGGTGGGATGAGTGGACCAGTGAGTCACGAAGGGAGTGGTCCCTACAGTAAGCCAAAAGTGAAGTATGAGGAGAAGCTGTGATGAGGTGGTTTTCCACCACGGATGATGAAAATGATGAAGGATGATACGCTGGATATGGAAGCTGATGTAGCACTGATAGAGGGAGGTACTGAACATGAGGGCACATACCCTGAGATAAGGACCCTGATGGTGTCCTGTGGGCAGAGACATAGGGGGCACAGACACTGCGGGAATAGGCTGTTGTACTATACCTGTGGGACAAACCCCATGGGTACAAGCATGGGGGTACAGATAAGGAGCTGGACCAAACCTAACAGTAATGATCCTCTCTGCCCTTCTCTGATCTTCATTCACCATCCTCACTTCCTGACTGCTGTCTCACTCCCTACAGCTGGTGGTCCACAGTCACTGGGGTCTAATCTGCAGTCTGTACAGAACTGGAGGGTCTGATTTGTGAAGAAGTTGATAAGAGAGTGGTGGAATGGATGGAGAGGAGGTGGATGAAGTTTAATCCTGTGAAAAGTGTCATGTTACATTTCAAAAGGTATGATATGAACTTGAAAGGATGTAGTGAATGAATGGAGGGATCTGGGGTGCATGGACTTTCTCCTTTGGCATTAGAGAACTCTGGCATTAGTTTCCCTTCCCTCTACATGAAGGTACCCAGACTGTAGGTGGAACATCTCCACTGCAAAGTCTTCCTGTTATGCACACACGGGTTTCTTAGCTCAGCTTTCTTTCTAGTTTATTTGGGTCAAACTTCAACTGACTATTTGAATTCTAGAGTGGTCCCGCATTACATTTGAAGTGTCCCTGAATGGTGGTAAGAGAGGAGGTGTAGGGACAGGTGTAGCACTTATGCATGCAGGGATAAGTGAATTCCCAGAATTACACTCTGTTCCCATAGATTTCTTCATCAATATCCTGCGGGGAACTGAATTTCCGGCAGAACAGGAGGAGAGGGGTGAGGAAAAATGGCTAAGGAGTGAGGCATCAGCAGTAAACCTCCCCAACACTGACAATGAAACCAACTGAAACCCACCACTGGGAATAATGTCCAGTGATTCCAATTCCCTACAAGCAGTAGGTAGGTATGTAGGCCTCTGTGTTAGTCTCGATACACCGTGAATTTGCGCCTTGGAAAGTTTCCAGGGCACAAGCCTGGGCAAGGATTTTTTTTTCCAACAGGCACTACAACATAATCTATAACATTAAACCCATTCCCCACCACATCACAACCATAACACATCCCACAAAACCCATCTCCCCTCACCACCATAAATCACCCACAACACCCCCGTACCCCAAACTCTCCCTACCCCCCTCCCCCACCACAAAACACTGAGCAACCCTGGAAAAGCAGCAATTCCAGTGACAAACCATGAAAACTGGGCACTGGATCCCTGGAATGGAACGGAGCAGGAGGCCATTCCCAGGGTGAGGTGCTGTGGGGACTGGTTACACCCCCTCCCACAGTTCCGGTTCCGGACCGGGGTTTCTCAGTGCCCAGACTGTGCTGTAATGACCAGCTCCAGCTCCAGTGACAAGAGCTGGGAAGCCCAGTATTGACCGGTGTCCAACACGGTTCCTACCTCAGGCCAGGGCAGAGGAGTTGGAGGAGGATTCTCCTTTGTCAGAAGCTGTGAATGGAAGGACAGGCAGGAAAACATTTATTACCAATACAGTGCAGACTCAGAGAAACAAAGACAGCCACATCACACAATACACCACCGCACAAACACAGGTATATACGGGTAATCTCACACCCTGACAGAGACATACAGAAAAGCGTCACACACACACACACACACACACACACACTCACACAGAACCCATCAGACACAGTGAATATGAACAATGTAATACAACCATCCAGCTGTGATTCACAGCGAACTTACTTTTGGTGGGATTGTAGCCTTTGTTCCCTGCTGAGAAACACGCTGCTGAAAAACACAGAGACCCTGGTCAGGTCCATCAGATAAGATGCACACGGTAATGAGAGGCTTAGGTAGAGCAAGTAGGAGAAATTGATTTCCCAGAGCAGAGGAGTCCAAGATCAGAATCTGGAACTGAGAAGCAAGAACGGTGGGAGTGACTGGAAGAAAGAATGTTTCACACACCACCAACCTCCCCCCACCCCACAACCCCAGAGGGTGGCTGGAATCGAACACACTGATGGGGCGGTGAGAACAGACTCTCACAACATTGAAGATAGATCTAGACAGGTACTTGAAACACCAAGATAGAGAGGGCAAGGAAGTGGGATCAGAGTATGCAAGCAAGTACCCAGCAATGGCATGTCAGGCCAAAGGGACTAATTCCATCCAGTCTGACTCGGTGACTTTTGCACTGGGGGCAAGTAGAGTACAAAGTGATCTTTAGTCTATAAGATGATAAGAGATATAGATAAAGTGGACAACCAACTTTTTTTTTAAAACCAGAGAAGCAATGCCAAATACCAAAGAACATGCTTGTAAGATGATTGAAGTACAGAGGCGGGGGGATGGTGACATCACAGGGTTGTGTGGAACACTGCTGGTGGTGATAGAGGTTGACACATTAAGGACGGTCAAGAAGTGGAAACCGTTATAACGAGAGAAGGAAAAGAGGTGGGGAATGGTGGGGTGAAGACAGACAGTGTTGGATGTGGGCACCCTTGGGTGTAGAAACACAAGGGTGCTGGGATGGGGTTTGCTGAGGAATGCCAGGAGGACATACCCTGCCCAAGCCCCCTTCCCCAGGGGAATAGTCCAACTCCCTCCAGTGCTACCTTTAGTTTTGTAGGCAACACCAACAGCGATGATGACCACCACCAGGATCACCAGGACCACAAATATAGCAAGGATCCAGATTGGGATGGAGTTGGGCTTCGAACCTATTTGTGATTCAGAGGAACAGTCACATCAGTGACAGAGACAGGATTACCCCAATTCTCCCTTCACCAACCCCACCCACACCCTCCCATCCCACCAACCACGCTGTCTTAGAATCACTGATTCCTTTTCCGTCCTCTCCTGGGCCTGTGGTCAACCAAACCCCCTCACTCTCACTGCCTGTGTACCGCCCCACTAGTGAATGTCTCTTACCCAGGATCAGGACGAGGGGCTCGGGGAGACCCCGGTGTTCCACCCAACAGGAGAACTCTGCAGTGTCTGTGGGCTCCACCCACACCGTCCTGGTCAGCTGGTAGGTGTTGTCGTGATTGGGCAGGATCCCGTGGGAATGGGTCTCCTCCATGATCCGGCCATTCCGCAGAATAGTCACGTCGATGGACTGAGGGTAGAAACCAGTGGCCACACAGGAGAGGAGGCGGTTGTCCTCGGAGGCGGTGAAGTAGACTTCGGGGGGATCTGGGAGTGTGAGAGGAGGCAGTGAGTGGAGGCAGAAAGGGAGGAGGAGCAGAGGGCATAGGGAAAGAGGAAATGTCAAGGAGAAACAGCGCGGGGGGAAGAGGAGGCGGGGGCGAGAGGAGACTGGTGTGGATGTGTACGATGGCAAGGGGGTGGAGAGGGATGTAGGCGAGGGGGAGTCACTCCCAGACACACACTCACTCCTCACTCTCCCAACTCACTGGGTTCCAGGTGACTCTCCCCGGCCTTGACGTATTTCATCACCCACTCAGTACAGATCTGTTCCAGGTATCTCTCGTTGTACTGGTTTATGGCCGTGTTCTGGTCCAACTTGATTTTGCTGATCTGACCCCAGGGCACAGGGGTCACCCACACCATCCGGTCCTTGTCGAGGCTGAGAACATCCGACCCGTCCCAGCCGTACTGCCAGAAACCGGTGGTGGTCCCATCATCACGGAGCTCACAGCCGAGCATTAACTGTAGAGTGTGGATCCCTGGAACAACCCGGGGGGGGGTACATCCATATCCATCAAATGTGGCTCAGACAACCCCCCCACAATCCCCACAGTCACCCCATTTCCCCCCACAATACCCACAGTCACCCCATACCCCCCACAATTCTCAGTTACCCCGTTTCCCCCATAATACCCACAGTCACCCTGTCCCCCCACAATCCCCAGTCACCCCATTTCCCCCACAATCCCGTCACCCCGTTCCCCCCACAATCCCCAGTCACCCCATCCCCCTACAAATCCCAGTCACCCCGTCCCACCACAAACCCCACAGTCACCCTGTTCCCCCAATCCCCAGTCACCCCATCCCACTCACAATCCCCAGTCACCCCATTCCCTACCTCTCACAATCCCTCCCATTGCTCTTCATTACACTCCCCATGTCTGGTCCTTCCTGTCACCCCCTCATTTCAAGTTGATCACCACTCACCCCCTGTCTGGTTGGTCCGGCTCATCAGGGTCCGGATGCTGGCCTTGAACACGGGCTCAGTGTCCTGAGAAATCTGTGTCTGCTGTTCCCAGTAGTCGGGTCCTTGACTCTCCGCCATCCACTGCTGACGGGGCACCTCTCGTCCCAACACACTGTCGTAGTAACTGATCTGCTCCTTGTCCACATACCCCGCCATCATGAACTCAGGGACCCCCGACCCCGGGGTCACCCCCGTGTATAAAAAATGGAGAGAGTGAGAACCTGGAACACAAGGAGAGAGTCAGAGAAGCTGGGAGTCCAGATTGCAAGGTAACCCATATGCCTGCAACCAGCATTCTGAGACCTGAGACACTGGGGTCAAACACCACCCTCCCTACCCCTGAGAGCATCCGGGTCCCAAATCCGGTCAATCCACACATTGATAAAATGCAAAAGACATCGATAGGATGCAGAACTGGGCTGAGAAGTGACAGATGGAGTTCAACCCAGATAAGTGTGAGCTGGTTCATTTTGGTAGGTCAAATATGATGGCAAAATATAGTATTGATGGTAAGAATCTCGGCAGTATGGAGGATCAGAGGGATCGTGGGGTCCGAGTCCACAGGACGCTCAAAGCAGCTGCGCAGGTTGACTCTGTGGCTAAGAAGGCTTACGGTGTATTGGCCTTCATCAATTATGGAATTGAATTTAAGAGCAGAGAGGTAATGTTGCAGCTATGTAGGACCTAGGTCAGACCCCACTTGGAGTACTGTGCTCAGTTCTGGTCGCCTCACCATAGAAAGGATGCAGAGGAGATTTACAAGGATGTTTAAAAAGCACACACAAGGAAATCTGCAGATGCTGGAAATTCAAGCAACACACACAAAATGCTGGTGGAACACAGTAGGCCAGGCAGCATCTACAGGCAGAAGCATCTTCCTGGTGCCTGGCCTTTACAAGAATGTTGCCTGGATTGGGGAGCATGCCTTATGAGAATAGGTTGAGTGAACTCGGCTTTTTCTCCTTGGAGTGACGGAGGATGAGAGGTGACCTGATAGAGGTGTATAAGATGATGAGAGGCATTGATCATGTGGATAGTCAGAGGCTTTTTCCCAGGGCTGAAGTGGCAAGCACAAGAGGGCACAGGGTTAAGGTGCTTGGAAGTAGGTACATTTTTTCTTTTTTTTTATAAACACAGAGTGGCGAGCATGTGGAATGGGCTGCCGGCGACAGTGGTGAAGACAGATACGATAGGATCTTTTAAGAGACTTTTGGATAGGTACATGGAGCTTAGAAAAATAGAGGGCTATGGGCGACTCTAGTAATTTCTAAGGTAGGGACATGTTCGGCACAATTTTGTGGGCCAAAGGGCCTGTATTGTGCTGTAGGCTTTCTATGTTTCTATGCATCACTTTGAGCAGCACCTGAAGACAGTGAGGGTCCATATCCCTGATCACATCTGCAGTTCCCTGGCTGAGCTGCCGATATCCATGAGCTGTGGTGTCCCGACTGGGTGATGGAGCGGGGTTATGAAACAGGACATGTTCACCAGGACCGGACTGGTCAAATCATCTGTGTGTCTCTCTGAGGTCGGGGTAAGTGTCTCTGGACGGATAGGGAGGTGCTCAGTGCTGGTGAGAACACTTCCAGTCACGGTCAGGAATAGTCTGTGTTCCCTACCTGGTTTAGTTGCTCCCTGCTGTCAGTGGAGAGACCAGCTGAGAACTTGCACCAAGTTCCCCACCAGAGGGACATGGAGAACAGGCAAACAACTAAATATGTCAGGGATGGAGTAAGAACGGGAGGAGGGGCATTAACGGAAGTTAGAGAAGTCAATGTTCATGCCATCAGGTTGGAGGCTACTCAGCTGGTACATAAGGTGTTGTTCCTCCAACCTGAGCTTGGATTCGTTTTGACAATAGAGGAGGCCATGGATAGACATATCAGAATGGGAATGGGGCATGGAATTAAAATGTTGTGGCCACTGGGAGATCCTGCTTTCTCTGGCAGGCCGAGAGTAGGTGTTCAGCGAAACCGTCTCCCAGTCTGCATCAGGTCTCACCAATATATAAAAGGCCACACCGGGAGCACCGAATGCAGTATACCACACCAGCCGACTCACAGGTGAAGTGTCGCCTCACTTGGAAGGACTGTCTGGGGCCCTGAATGGTGGTGAGGGAGGAAGTGTAGGGGCAGGAAGTGTAAGGACTTCCTCTCTCAAAGGATTCTCCTTTGTCAGAAGCTGTGAATGGAAGGACAGGCAGGAAAACATTTATTACCAATGCAGTGCAGACTCGGAGAAACAAAGACAGCCACATCACACAATACACCACCCCACAAACACAGGTATATACGGGTAATCTCTCACATCGACAGAGACATACACAGTGGTGTCACACACACACACACACAACCCATTCAGTGAATCAGACACAGTGAACATGAACAATGTAACACAACCATCCAGCTGTGATTTAGTGAACTTACTTTTGGTGGGATTGTAGCCTTCGTTCTCTGCTGAGAAACACACTGCTGTAAAACAGAGACAGTCAGTGAGAACGGTCCCACATCCCCAGCATATAACCAGATAGATTCAGTACCTGCCCAGTGGGTTCTGAATCCCAATCAAACAGAACTCAAGCTACAATTTGCGAAAGGAGACACATCCAACAGGACCAGCAGGGGCCCCAACTCATTGTGAGGCCATGAGACGGAACAAAGCTGGTGTGTGACAGAGTGGTCAGTGGAAGGTTTGGAGTGACCATTTACTCTAATACTGACCCTGCTCAGGTCCACCAGGTATGGATGCACACGGTAATGAGAGGCTCAGGTGGGACAGGTAGGAGGAACTGATTTCCTGGAGCAGAGGCGTCCATAACCAGAGTCTGTAAGTGAGGAGCAAGATCACTGGAAGTGACCGGAGGAAAGAATGTTTCACTCACCCTGCCCCAGAAGATGGCTGGAATCAAACACACTGTCTGAAGGAACAGTGAAGATAGACTCTCTTATCATTGAAGATAGAAAGAGACAAGTAAGTCATAGAGGGCTAGAAATGGGATCAGAGTATACAGGTACATGTGTATACAGAGTATACAGTAATGGCAAGTCAGGCCAAAGGAATTAATTCCATACAGTCTGACTCGGTGACTCTTGCACTGGGGGAAAGTAGAGTACAGTGTCCGTTAGTCAATGAGATGATAAGCTTAGAAAATGCGGACAACCAGCTTTTGCTTTCACCAGGGAAGCAACGCCTAATACCAAAGAACATCCTTGTAAGGTGATTGAAGGCAAGTACGGGGGATTGGGGATGTCAGAGGGTGAGTGGAACACTGCTCAGGGTGGTGGATGAGGCTGACACATTAAGGACATTTAAGAGGCTCGTGAATGAAAGAAAGATGGACGATTTGTGAGAGGGATGTGTTGAATTGACCATGGAGTGGGTTAAGAGGTTGACACAATGTTGTGGGCCAGAGGGCCAGTACTGTGTTATACAGTTCTGCTCCAGGACCCTACAGAGAGAAGCAGAGACAACACGGATACTTTATAATGGGAGAAGGTAAAGTGATGGGGAATGGTGGGGTGAAGATGGGCAACATTGGATGTGGGCACCTTTGGGAGTAGAAACACAAGGGTGGTGGGATGGGATTTGCTGAGGAACACCAGGAGGACATACCCTGCCCAAGCCCCCTTCCCCAGGGGAACAGTCCGACTCCCTCCAGTCCTACCTCTCTTTTTGTAGGCAACACCAACAGCGATGACGACCACCAGGATCACCAGGACCACAACGACAGCGATGATCCAGATTGGGATGGAGTTGGGCTTCGGACCTGTTGGGATTCAGAGAAACAGTGACATCAGTGACAGAGACAGGGATAACCCCGATTCTCCCTCCACCAACCCCACCCACACCCTCACCCTCCCATCCCACAGAGAGAGACTGTCTTAGAATCACTGATTCCTCACTCTGTCCTCTCTTGGGCCAGTGGTCAGCAGTGACCCCTCACTGTGCTCTTGGACCAGAGTCCCCTCACCATCCCAGCCCTGGGCCAGTGGTCAGCAGAGCACACTCACCAGCACTGCCCATGCACCACCCCGCCATTGAGAATGTCTCATGTGTGAACAGGAACAAGACGAGGGGGTCTCGGACACCCCGGTGTTCCACCTGACAGCAGAACTCTGCAGTGTCCGTCGGCTCCACCCACACCGTCCTGGTCAGCTGGTAGGTGTTGTCGTGATTGGGCAGGATCCCGTGGGAATGGGTCTCCTCCATGATCCGGCCATTCCGCAGAATAGTCACGTCGATGGACTGAGGGTAGAAGCCAGTGGCCACACAGGAGAGGAGGCGGCCATCTTCGGAGGCGGTGAACCAGACTTCGGGGGGATCTGTGGGTGGGAGGGGAGGCAGTGAGTGGGGGCAGAAAGGGGAGGGAGAGGAGGTGGCAAGGGACGGTGAGAGGAGAGGGTGAAGGGAGAGTAGAAGCATTGGGGGGGAGGAGACGGCAATGATGATGGTGAAAAGGCGGCGAGGGTGAGAGTGGAAACAGTGAGGAGGGACAGGAGGCGGTGAGGGGGGGTGAAAACAGGGAGGGAGGAGTGAAAATAGTGAGGAGGGGGAGAGGCAACAGTGAGTGGAAACAGAGAGGAGGGAGAAGAAGCGGCAAAGGGGGAGGGGAGATGGGGGGAGGGGAGATGGTGAGGTGGGAGTGCAAATGGCAAAGAGGAGGGGAGGCAAGATGGTTGAGGGGAGATGGTGAGGGGGAGGGGAGATGGGTAGGGAAAGAGGATGGTGGGAGGGGTTGAGGAGACGGTGGGAGGGGAAGAGGAGATGGGAAGGAGAGGAAATGGCGAGGGGGTGGAAACATCAAGGGGGATAGAGGAGACAGCAGGGAGGGGGAGGGAGAGAGAAGGCGAGGGGAGAGGAGTTGGGGATGGGGGAGAGAAGTCTATTGGAGGCAGAGGAGTCAACGAAATCGGTGAGCAGGAGGAGGGGAGACAAGGAGGGAGAAGGGAAAGGAGATGGAGAAGGAGGAAGGGGAGGAGGGAGAGGGGAGAGCGAGTGGGTAAGGGAGATGGCAAGGGGGGAGGAGACAGCGAGGTGAGACAGGAACGGGGAGATGTCAGCAAGTAGGGGAGGGGAAATGCGAGCTGGTGAAGAGGAGACAGTGAGGAGGAAGGGCAAGGGAAAGAGGAGGCAGAGGAAGGGGAGTGGAGCTGGTGAGTAGGGAAGGGAAAATGATGAGGAGGTGGAGAGGGCAATGGGGAGGGGGGAAAGGAGAGGGCAAGGGCAGAGGGTGAGTGGGTAGAGGAGAGGACAAGGGGAGAGGAGTCGCCAATGGGGAAATGGCAAGGGGGTGAAGAGGAGATGCTGAATGGGGAAGAGGCGTTGAGGGGGAAAGGGCAAAGGAGGTAGAGGAGGGAAATAGGGGTAGAGGAGACAGTGAAGAGGAGAGAAGGGGGCGAGGAGGGAGATGGTGAGGGGGAGAGGAGAGGGTGATGCAGTAAGGGAGACAGCAGGGGGGAGGGGACAGTTGGTGATTCGACTGGGGGTGAGGAGACAGGGGACGGAGTGATGGGGTGGCGGGGACAGGGACAAGGAAATGGGACAAGGAGACGGGGAGTGAGGAGATGGGGGTTGAACAGACAGGAACATGAAGAGATGGGGATGAGGAGATTGGGGCAAGGAGACAGGGGTCAAGGAGACTGGGGCAATCAAACAGGGAGTGTGGAGATGAAGGGTGAGGGGAGGAGGAAATGGCGAGAGCATGTCAGAGTTGGCGATGGGGCGGTGGGGGGGGGGAACTCTCCCAGACACACAGTTCTCCACCACAGCCCCCACTCACTGGGTTGCAGGTGACTCTCCCCGGCCCTGACGTATCTTGTCAGCCATTCGATGCACTCCTGCTCCAGGTATCCCTTCAAATCCTGGTTCATGGCCGTGTTCCGATCCCACTTGTCCTTAGTGATCTGACCCCAGGGCACAGGGGTCACCCACACCATCCGGTCCTTGTCGAAGGAGATGAAGTCTGACCCGTCCCAGCCGTACCGATTGAACCCGGTGGTGGTCCCATCGTCACGGAGTTCACAGCCATACATCCTCTGGAGAAAGTGGATCCCTGGAACAAACTGACTGTCAGGGGGGAGGAGGGCACAACTTCCCCTCCTGTAAACCCTCACAGTCACCCGAACACAATCCCTAAAGTCACCCCACCCATCGAAAATTCCCCACCGTCACCTCCCACCCAATGAACATTCCCCACTGTCACCCCACCCTTCGAACATTCCCCACCGTCACCCCACCCATCGAACATTCCCCACCGTAACCCCCACCCATCGAACGTTCCCCACCGTCACCCCACCCATCGAACATTCCCCACCGTCACTCCCACCCATCGAACGTTCCACCCGTCACCCCACCCATCGAACATTCTCCACCATCACCCCCACCCACCGAACATTCCACACTGTCACCCCACCCATCGAGCATTCCCCACCGTAACCCCCACCCATCGAATGTTCCCCACCATCACCCCACCCATCGAACATTCCCCACCGTAACCCCCCACCCATCGAACATTCTCCACCATCACCCCCACCCATCAAACCTTCCCCACCGTCACCCACACCCATCGAACATTCCACACCATCACCCCACCCATCGAACATTCCCCACTGTAACCCCCCACCCATCGAACATTCTCCACCATCACCCCCACCCATTGAACATTCCCCACCGCCACCCCCACCCATCGAACATTCCCCACCATCAACCCCACCCATCGAACATTCTCCACCGTCACCCCCACCCATCGAACGTTCCCCACCATTACCCCACCCATCGAACATTCCCCACCGTAACCCCCCACCCATTGAACATTCTCCACCGTCACCCCCACCCATCGAACGTTCCCCACCATCACCCCACCCATCGAACATTCTCCACCATCACCCCCACCCACCGAACATTCCACACTGTCACCCCACCCATCGAGCATTCCCCACCGTAACCCCCACCCATCGAACATTCCCCACCGTCACCCCACCCATCGAACATTCCCCACCGCCACCCCCACCCATCGAACATTCCCCACCGTAACCCCCACCCATCGAACATTCCCCACCGTCACCCCACCCATCGAACATTCCCCACTGTCACCCCCACCCATCAAACGTTCCCCACCGTCACCCCACCCATCGAACATTCCCCACTGTCACCCCCACCCATCAAACGTTCCCCACCGTCACCCCACCCATCGAACATTCCCCACCGCCACCCCCACCCATCGAGCATTCCCCACCGTAACCCCCACCCATCGAACATTCCCCACCGTCACCCCACCCATCGAACATTCCCCACCGCCACCCCCACCCATCGAACATTCCCCACTGTCACCCCCACCCATCAAACGTTCCCCACCATCACCCCACCCATCGAACATTCCCCACTGTAACCCCCCACCCATCGAACATTCTCCACCGTCACCCCCACCCATCGAACGTTCCCCACCATCACCCCACCCATCGAACATTCCCCATCGTAACCCACCACCCATCGAACATTCTCCACCGTCACTCCCACCAATCGAACGTTCCCCACTGTCACCCCACCCATCAAACATTCTCCTATGTCACTTTCACAGTCCCCACCATCACACCCAATGACACCACATCTCAATTGTCCACAGCGTCACACCCTCACCCCATCTCCTCCCCCACCCATCAGACCGTCCCTACCATCACCATCACACAATCCCTACCGTCATCCCCCCATGGTCCCGACTATCACTGGCCCCTGACAGTATCCAACCTCATCACCACATGGTTCCCGCTATCACACCAACACACAGTCACTAAAGCCACTCCCCGGGCACTGCACAGTCCCCCCCACCACCGTCACACAGTCTCTACTGTCACTGTAACACAGTCCCCAATATCAGCCTCACACATATAGCATGGTCCCTACCATCAGTCCCCACAGAGTCTCTACCATCACCCCAGACAATACCTAATGTCACACTGCCACATAGTCCCAACCATCACCCCGACACATTGCACATTTCCTGTATCTTCACACTCACGAATTCATTACTGTCAAATTTCCACCCATTACACAGTCCCTACTGTTAACCCCACACAGTCCCCGCTGTGACCCCTACCACTCTTCAGACAGTCCCTACCCTCACCCCCTACAGTCACTCCCACACTGCCTCTATCATTACCCCCCCCCAACACAATGCCTACCACCGTTCCACACCTCACCCCACCTGGTCCCTGCTGTCACCCTCTAGACTCACATCCCCATGCAATATCCTGCACGACAACCCACCACACCCCTGGTCACTATCATTACCTCCCCACCCCACGGTCACCAATAAAACCCTCCCCCCACATCCCAAATGTTACCCACCGACCCCCACTCACCCCCACCTCCATACTGCCCCTACCATCACCTCCCTCCCTACCCCCATATGGTCTCGACCGTGACTCACACCCCACCCCCAGTACAGTCTCCACCATTACCCTTCTATTGCCTGGTCCCTACCGTTATCCACGGACTCCCACCTCTGCACAGTTCCCATCATCATTCCCCACCCCACCACCATACGGTCACACCCATCACCCCTTCCCCACCCACACACGGCCCTTCCCCCACCACTGCACCATCATCCATCCCCACACAATCACTACCATCACTCCGCCACCTACACTGAGCTCCCACTGTAACACCCTTCCCCACACCCGCCCTGCACAGTCCCAACCGTCACCTATCTTCCACCCTCACTCACATTCCCTTCCATCACCCCTTCATCACCTCCATACAGGCCCTACCATCATTCCCTAGGCCCCCCTCCTCCCACCACTGCACAGTCCCAACCATCACCCACCATTCCCACCCCCGTATCATCCCTACAAGTCCCTTTCATCACCCTCACCATACACGTGCAGACCCTCCAGCCACTGCTTCCCCCAACGTTGTTCACCACTCACCCCCTGTCTGGTTGGTCTGTCTCATCAGGGTGTGGATGTTGGCCTTGGACACCTGCTCATTGCCCCGAAAGATCTGTGTCTCCCGTTCCCAGTAGTCGGGTCCCTGACTCTCCGCCATCCACTGCTGTCGGGGCACCGTCCGTCCCAACACACTGTCGTAGTAAACGATCTTCTCCTCATCCACATACCCAACCACCACAAACTCAGGGACACCTGACCCCGGGGTCACCGCCATGTTGAAATAACGGAGAGAGTGAGAGCCTGAAATTGGAACAGAGAGTCAGAGTGACTGGGAGTCCAGGTTCCGAGGGGGAGCCATTTCTGAAACCAGCACCCTGAGACACTGGGCTCCAATCCCAACCCCCGAGAGAATCAGGATCCCAAACCCAGAGAACCGGGACTGACTCCTCATCCCGAGGCACGTGAGCCTCAGCTGGAGATAGTGGGAGTGAAACCCTGATCACATCTGCAGTTCCCCCGAATGAGCTGTGGTGTCCCGGACCGAGTGATGGAGCGGGGTTATGGAACAGAACACATTCATCAGGACCAGACTGGGTTAAATCATCAGTGTGTCTCTCTGAGGTCGGGGTAAGTGTCTCTGGACGGATAGGGAGGTGCTCAGTGCTGGTGAGAACACTTCCAGTCACGGTCAGGAATAGTCTGTGCTCCCTCCCTGGTTTAGTTTCTCCCTGCTGTCAGTGGAGAGACCAGCTGAGAACTCGCACCAAGTTCCCCACCAGTAGCAGCACTCTCCCAGCTCCTGTAGAGTGCTTCTCACTTCACCTCTGACCCACAGTGACTCCTGGGGTTACTGTCAGGGTGTCCAAAGAGGGGGGGGGGAGGCTGTTACACCTCCCATAAGTGGATCACCTCAGCTCCATATGCTGCTGTGTCTGGAAAACCACATTTGAGGCAGAGAGAGGATCTAAGTGGAGAACGAACCCTCCACTGATGGACAGGACGTCACTCAGTCAGCAGAACCAGAGGCAACAGTGGGACAGGCAGAATTTGTGGGATCACTGGTGGAGGAAAGCTATAGGAAGGGTAGGAAAAGAGGTGCGGCCATTCTGTGAGGAAAAGCAAAGCAGATTTGCCCTTTGATAGAGGAATGCAATGGTTAGCATAAAGTTTTATAGTGTGAGTGTTCTGGGTTCAATTCCAGCCAAACTCTGTACCTTTTGAATGGTGTTACTGTACCTACCTCACCACTTTATCTGGCATAAACTCCGGCAAAAATGAATCACCCACTGGGTGAAGAAGTTGCCCTTTAGAAACGTCTCTGCCCTCTTTCCCCTCCCACCTTAAACCTTTGCCCTGATTACCCAACCCTGGGAAAAAGATTATGAGCGTTCGCCCTCAAGATGTTACAATAAAACCAGAAGACATAGGAGCAGATTGAGGCCATTTGGCCCATTGAGCCTGTTCTGTCATTTCATCATTTGATAGGTTTCAATGAGATCACTCCTCATTCACCTTATTTCCAGCGAGTACAAGGCTAGACCCATCAATTGCTCCTCATACTCCCATAGAGTGTTTCAATCCCAGAGTCATTCTTATGACCCTCCTCTGAACCCTCCCCAATGTCTGCTCATCCTTCCTTTAAAAAAGGGGCTCAAAACTGCTCACAGTACTCCAAGTGAGGCTAACCAGTGCCTTACAAAGCCTTAACATAACATCCTTGCTTTTATATTCCAGTCCTCTCAAAATTAATGCTAAAATTTCACATGCCTTCCTCAGCACCAACTCAATCTGAAAGTTAATCTTGAGGGAATCCCAAGATTATCCCAAGTCCCTTTGCACCTCAGACTTTTGAATTCTCTTTCCATTTAGAAAATTGTCTATGCTATTATTCCTTCTACCGAAGTGCATGACCATACACTTCCTGACACTGTATTCCATCTGCCACTTCTTTGCCTGCTCTCCTAATCTGCCCAAGTCCTTCTACAGCCTCTCTGCTTCATGAACACTGCCTGTCCCTCCACCTATCTTCATATCATCCTCAAACTTGGCCATAAAGCCATCAATTCTGTGGCAATTCCAAATCAGTGACATACAATGTAAAGAGAAGCAATCCCGAAACTGACCCCTGCAGAACGTAACTAGTCACCAGTATCCAACCAGAAAATTCTTCCTTCATTCCTACACTCTGCCTCCTAACAATCAGCCCTTGCTTTATCCACACTAGTATCTTTCCAGTAATGCCATGTATCTTATTAATCAGCCTTGCATGTGATACTTTGTCAAAGGCCTTCTGAAAATCCACGTGCACAACATCCACCAAATCTCATTTGTCCTTCCTACCTGTTACGCACTTCAACAAGATCACCCCCTCATGCTCCTAAATCCCAAAGTCAAAAATCCCAGGCTGCCCAGTCAGTCTCCATAACAATCCCTCCAGTCCAGGCAACATGCTCATAAATCTCCTCTGCTATTTTACAGTTTAATTGCATCTTTCCTGAAACAGGGTGACGAAACTAGATCACAATACTCCTAATGAATCCACACTAATGTTCTGTAAATAACGAACCAACTTCTATACTCAGTGACTTGACTGGTGAAGACGAACCTGCCAAAACCATTCTTCGCCAACCTACCTACCTGTGATGCCACTTCCAGGGAATTGTGTAGTTTTACACCTAGGTACCTCTTCTAACCGGCCGGTGGTGTAGTGGCATCAGCACTGATCCTGAGTTTGAATCCTGTTGGGTCCCAACATGGGCAGCAGCAGTATTTGTGCAGAAGAAAGGCCTGGCAATCTACTTCTGTATCTTGTTATGAAAACTTGACGGCCAATTACACTACCCATAGGGTTGCGATGACTCGATGGCACTCAACAACAACAACCTCTTCTAAAACATTCCGAACCATTCATCATGAAAGACGTACCTGGAACTGACTACAAAACTTCATACCTATCTGAATTAATTGAACCATTTGCCCTGTTGATCAAGATGCTACTGTAATTTTTGATAAACATCTGGAAGGGCCGTTCCAGCTCTATGAGCCATGCCACCAGCAACCACTGGTTTTAATCTGAGCCTAAACCTAATCATGAGACAATTTACAATGACCACTAGATGTTGTCTACATGGGCTTTATCAAGATATTTGACAAGGTCCTGCATGGGAGATTGGTCAAGAAGATTCATTCGCTCAGCATTCAAGCTGATGTAGTGAAATGGATTACTCAATGGCTTTGTGGGAGAAGCCAGAGAGTGGTAGTAGATGGCTGCCTCTCCGACTGGAAGCCTGTATCTAGAGGTGTGCACAGAGATCGGTGTTCTGTCCATTGTTGTTTCTCATCTATATCAAAGAGCTGGATAATAATGTGGTTAACTCGATCAGCAAATCTGCAGATGATACTAAGATTGGGCACTGAGGAGTGTGGTAGAACAAAGGGATCTCGGAATACAAGTACATAGTTCATTGGAAGTGGCATCACAAATAGATCGGGTTGTAAAGAAAGTGAAGTATTGAGTACAGGAGATGAGATGTTATGTTGAAGGTGCATAAAGAATTGTGTGAAATTTTGGCCACCTACCTGCAAGGAAAGATGTAATTAAGACTGAAAGAAAAGTTATAAGGATGATACTGGAGGACCTGAGTCATAAAGAAAGAATAAATAGACTTTATTCCTTGGAACGTAGAAGATTCAAGGGAGATTTGATAGAGGTATACAAAATTATAAGCAGTATTAGACCATAAGATGTAGGAGCAGAAGTAGGCCATTCAGCCCATTGAATCTGCTCCACCATTCAACCATGGCTGATCCAATTCTTCCAGTCATCCCCTCTCCCCTGCCTTCTCCCCATACCCTTTGATGCCCTGGATAATCAAGTGCCTATCTATCTCTGCATTAAATGTACCCAATGACTGGGCCTCCACAACTGCTCATGACAACAAATTCCACAGATTGACCACCCTCTGACTGAAGTAATTTCTCCTCATTTCTGTTCTAAATGGATGTCCTTCAATCCTGAAGTCAAACCCTCTTGTCCTAGACTCCCCTACCATAGGAAATAACTTTGCCATATCTAATCTGTTCAGGCCTTTTAACATTCGATATGTTTCTATGAGATTCCACCCCCCCCCACCCCCCGCAATTCTCCTGAACTCCAGGGAATACAGCCCAAAGAGCTGTGAGACATTCCTCATACAGTAACCCTTTCATTCCTGGAATCATTCTTGTGACTCTTCTCTGAACCTTCTCCATTATATCCTTTCTGAAATAAGGAGCCCAAAACTGCACATAATACTCCAAGTGTGGTCTCACGAGCCTCAACATCACATCCCTGCTCTTATATTCAATACCTCTAGAAATGAATGCTAACATTGCATTTGCCTTCTTCACCACCTACTCAACCTGGAGGTTAACCTTTGTGCAACCTGGAGTGCACAAGGACACTGCATTTTGAATTCTCTCACCATCTAAATAATAGTCTGCCCATTTATTTCTTCCACCATAGTGTCTGAACATACACTTACCAACATTGTATTTCATTTGCCAATTCTTTGCCCATTTCCCTAAACTATCTAAGTCTCTCTGCAGACTCCCAGTTTCCTCAATACTACCCACTCCTCCACCTATCAATAGAGTAAATAGATAGGGTAAATGCAAGCAGGGTTTTCCACTGAGGTTGGGTGGGACTAGAGGTCATGGATTAAGGCTGAAAGGTGAAAAGATTAAGGAGAACATGTGGAGAATTTTTCATTCAGTGGGTAGTAAGAGCGTAGAATGAGCTGCCAGCAGAAATGGTGCAATGCAAACTCAATGTCAACATTTAAAATATTTTGGATAGGTACATGGATGTTAGGTGTATGGAGGGCTATGGTCCAAGTGCAGGTCAATGGGAATAGCATTTTAAAATGGTTCAGCATGGATTAGATGGGCTGAAGGGCCTATCACCGAGCTGTACATTTCTATGACTCTATATCTTTGGACTGTAGGAAGAAACTGGAGCATCGGGAGAAAACCCATGCAATCCTCAGAGAGAATGTACAAACTCCTGACAGAGGATACTAGGATTGAACTCCGAACTCTGACACCCTAAGCTGTGATAATGTCACGCTAGCCGCTACACTACCGTGGCAGGCAGCGCAATTAGATCAGTGTGCAGCATGCTACGATACTGGGTGTTTCAAGAAAAAGGAAGAGCTAGTGATATACCTAGGTTATAGAGAGGGGCAAGAAAAAAGGTTGCTGGGGCATTGACAAATATATTTGTATCTTTACTAACTACCGGTGTGATTTTGAATAATTGTTCCTTTGTTCAAGAAGAGAAAGTCCTGGTTACTATCGGGCAGAGAGTCTCATATCAGAAGCAGGGAAGCGATTGGCAAAAAAAACAAAAGGAGTTATGTAAATTTAGAACATCAGAGTCTGATCAGAGAAATTCAATAGGGCTCTGTGGAAATCCTGCCTCACTAACTTCAACATCTTGTGAGATGGTTGTGAAGAAGACTAAGGAAGGCAGGGTGGGAGATGTTGAGTATATGACCTGAATAAGGCATTTGACAGGGATTACACGAGTGAATCTGTGGATGCTGGAAATAAATAAAAAAAACACAAAATGCTGGCATAACTCAGCAGGCCAGACAGCATCTATGGGAGGAGGTAGTGATGACGTTTCGGGAGTGAAGTCCTTCACTCCTGATGAAGGATTTTGGGCCGATGGAAGCTAATTCCATCAAGTGTAAGGGTATGGGGTAGGACATACAATAAATGAGGCTCAAATCCACAGTTCCTTGAAAGTAGCGAGGTAGTGTAGAAGGCATATGATTCTCTGGTCTTCATCGGTCAGGGCACAGAATACAAGAGTTGGGAAATCATAGATTCATATGGCACTGAAACACATCCATATGGCTCAACTCAACCATGTTGGCAAAGGTTCCTCCCTGCGCCAATCCTTTCGCCTGTGTCAGGCCCATATCTCACTGGCCTCTGATGTGTATCTGCCGAAACATCTTTTAAACACTGTAACTGTATCCACCTGTACCACTTTCCCGAGTAGCTCATTCCACATACTCAACAGTCTCAGGTCCCCTTTAAATCTTTCCCTCCTTATCTTTATCTACATATGTCCTCCAATCCTCAGAAAAAGCTAGTGACCATCCACTTTATCTTTGCCCCACATGATTTTATAAACATCCAGAAAGTCACCCCTCTCTCCTTAACTCCATGGAAAACAGTCACAACCTCTCCAATCACTCCTTGTAACTCAAACCGTCCAATTCTGCTAACTGTATGTGAATCTTTTCTGCACCATTTCTAGGTTAATTGCATCCTTCCTATAGCTGGGTGATCAAACCTGTACACAATATTTCCAAATGTATTCTCATTAATGTCTTATACAGCGGTAAGACGACATCTCAACTCTTGTACCAATGAAGGAATATGCCAAACTCTTTATTCACCTTTGCATAAGCAGTTCACTAGCACTAGTGGTAATAGAGACGCTTAGTGTGCTTTTGATGAAAAAGCGAGCCAGTAGTTAGTGGTGAAGTTGTTGTAGGCCTAACAAGGTGGGACCAAGAGTCACTTTGTGGTATATTTTACTGGTGGAGAAAGTGAAATTATCAGGGAATGCAAATCTAGAAAGTTCGAAGAAGGTCCAAGTACATGTTAAGCGTTAGGCACTATCTGTACATCGGGAACAAAGCAGGAGTAGTAGTATAAATAGTAGTTTACTTTTAAGACTATCAATAAATATAATCACTTAATCTTCATTATTTCTTTCCCCTAAAAGAATAAAAATGCAGCCTCTGTAATGTCAGTCTTGCCTTATGTTCAGATTCATGGAAAATTACTCCCCGGAGAGTTCATATGTAAATATGAGAGTTCATATGATTACTAGACAGGTATTTGGAGGAATTTAAGGTGGGGGTTATATGGGAGGCAGGGTTTGAGGGTTGGTACAACACTGTGCTGTCTATTCTATGTTCTATGTTCTAAATGTCAGTTAATTCAACAACTCTGGAACACACTGGTGGAACTTGGGGAGGAGGTAGCTGACCTGTGATGTAGAGAATTGGCAGATGTGCTCCAGATGTCCTTTAGGGAGATAGCGTGCACCCCAAGAGAGCCATGGGTTGAGGATCCAGACCAGAGAGACAGGAGGGTGATCGTGGGAAGGAAGTTCAGCGTAAGATGTGCATGTTGTCCAGGAGCACCAACTCCAGAATTGGAAGTGTCCAATCATTTTGAACATTTAGTGATGCTCCACAATAACCATGGAACCTCTGAGGTGGTCGCAGAGCAGACCGTCTCTAATCCTAAAACTAAACCCCCTTAAAAGAAAGTAGTGGTAATAGGGACTGGGGGGGGGGGGGGTATTGAGAATCAGGTACTGACAAGGGGTCTCGTAACAGGAGCACAAGTAGGAGACCTCCCTGGATGAGTAGATATGCGGCTGGCCGGAGCTGGGATGGATCCAGTCGTCATTGTCCACAACAGAACAAATGACATAGGTTAAGGGCAGGCTGTCAGTTCTGCAAGACAAATTTAAAAAGTTATGCGGGAAGCTTATGAACAGAACTGACAAGGTGGTCAGAATGGACAAAGGATGGCCTGTATAAATGCAAGTATTAAGAATGAAATAAATGAGCTGGAATTATATGAATGTGTATAAGTGTGAGATAATAACTGAAACCTGGCTGACCTCAAAGCGCAATGATGAATATAGTATTAAATTATATACTTTACTTAGGAAAGATGGGCAAGATCGTAAAGGTGGAGGAGTAGCCCTGAAGGTTTTACTGCTAATGCTGTAGGGTATTTCATGTAATGGTCTCTCTGTAAAGCTTGTTTTGGGTTAATGTTCAAGATAACGGATGCTTAGGAAGGTTGGCCATCCAGTCAGGATGGAGGAACAGGGAGAAAGTTCGAGGGAAGGCTGGGAGAAAGGCCTTTGTGACTGACACCTGTGTGGGTCTTTGTCTGTGTTCAGCTGGAGAGGCAACACTGGAGAGAACCGGTCGTGGGATTCGATGCAGTGGGAAAACGCAATTCGATGGAGCAAAGGCGCGGGGGTCTACCAAGGATAAGTGAATTTGGCTTTTGGGAGATTTCAGCTCCAAACTGTAAACATGCGACTGTTTAACTATAATGGGCCCTTTTTGTTTTTTTTATCTTTCTTTTCTTTACTAACTCCTTGGTTAACATTCATAAATATACTTCCTTATAATTATGTGCGGAGAGCAATCTGTTATTTTATGCCGATGGGTTATTGAGGAGGCATTCACACAAACCGGGGTCTGGATGGGTGAGATACCCCAATCTCACGGACTTGGCCGGGCCAAAGTTGTACACACCTAGACGTATGAAGCCGGAGAAAGGTGGATTTCTCAGCGTGGAGTCCGTTGGCTGTTAGCGAGGGGCTAACGAGCCGTTTCCAGAGACGCCCAGAAAAAACGGATTTCATTGTGAGGGATCATCTGGGATTGAGTTCGTTGGATGCTGTGTGATGGCCCTAAGCATTCATTGGTTAAGTGGGTTTGTGGTTAAGCCTGTGTCAAACTAACGTCCGGGAAACTGATTATGATACATGATTATGGACGCCGCAGGGATTAAGTATTGGTGTGATTCAAAGAGATAGCTTGTGTTCTGTGTAGAGTGAAAATCCCCAGCCCAGATGAATTGTTGATTGGGGTTTTAAGTACTGTTAAAGCAATAGGGAAAGTTAAAGCATGGGGAAAATGTAGTGTTAATGGGGGGGAGGGGGTAGATGTTGTGTTAGTGTGGACGAGTGCCGACGTAATGGCAGATCTCCTGTTACCACTGGGGTCCTGGGAGAGGCGGGGCCATGGGCCGTCCATTCTTTCCGAGAGGAGTGGAGTGTAACCCAGACAGTCGAACTGGAGCCCGAGTTCCCGTAGCTAAGGGCGGAGACTTTAAAGACAAGTTGTTCTCGTTTCTGCAGAGTGAGGGGAAGGAGTTGTCTGATACGGAAGGTCTAATGTGTCCTCCAGTAAGGGGTGAAAATTCTGAGTTGGTATCGGCCTTTACGTCCCTGGCGGATAAATGGCAAAGTGCACCTGTGGAGACTCAGTGCTATCGTAGCTTGAGAACGTTCTTAGGAGTGAAGCCCACCCCCGGTGGGGGGGGAGGAGGAGTGGGGAACAGACCTCTCAGATGCTGGATGAGTAGCAGAGCTCTGATAATGTGAAAAGACAGTGAGTGGTACAGATTCTGAGAGGTCCGGCTGCCGAGGTAGCGGAATCTTTAAAGACAGAGAACCCCTCAGCTACTTCCGCGGCCTACATGTGAGCATTAGAAAATGTTTTGGGCACCACGGGCAGTCGAATGGAGTTTATGATGGTGTTTAGCAGCATGTTTCAGGAGAGGAGAAACTTTCTGTCCACATTTTTCGGCCAGAGACAGTGGTGTTGCTCGCTTAAAGCAGCGATTCAACTGGACAACGTGAATCAGTTAAGGATGGACAAAGTGGGGAAGCGCGCACAGTCACAGGACATGGTCGCTTTAAGCCTCCGGATGTCCCGTAAGACGCGCCCCTCCCTCATTTGTCGAGCTGATCAGAGAAGTAAGAGAGGAGGAAAACGTGATGGAGGAGCAGGAGGCCTACGTCCGCAGGGTACAGTCCCCGCTAGTTGCCCCTGTTGCTGAAGTGACCCCTAAAGCCAGACAGGTGGGAGTTTTGCAGGATCTTGTGAAAGATTTGAGAGCCGAGGAACCGCGGTTGATATCGGCGGGTGCTGCCAGCAAACATGATGAAACCGATAGAGATCCGGACCCACTGTTGGGTCGGTCTGAACAGAGGGCTGCTATTGACCGGAGTCCCTTGGAGAGGGGAGTGAGCAGTGTTGTCTGTTATAAATGTGGTGAACCCACGGTTGCTTAAACAGAAGGGGAATCGGGAAACTTCGGAGAGGCCCAGTGAGGGAACGGCCTGGCGTTTCGTTTCAATCAATGTGTCAAGGAAAAGACTGAAGTGAAAAGTCCTATTCACGAAGGCTTAGTGAGGCCAAACTCCAGTGTATCCTTCCAGATCGGGAGTATTCATGCTGGAGCCATACTTAGTTTCTCTGCTGTACAAACCCTTCTACAAACGGTATTTGACTCGTTTACCATTGATGCCACTCAGTGCCCGAGAGCTCTCGGGCCTCCGTACTAATGACTATCCGGATGATGGTATTTGTCAGTGAAGCTGGAGTTCCGGAGGCAGCTGGGGTCCTTGAGACGTTAGTTCTGGTTTGTCCGGACCCGGTTGAGAAGGTGAAGCTTCAGTTCTTGTGGGAATGAATAATCCCATTGTGAGGAGGCAAGTGGGAGCCTGCAAGGAGAAAGTTGCCGAGAGCTTTCTGAATCCCTGTCCGTTCACCATGTTCAGAGCTGCTTTTGAGGGAGTGCAGGTTCACCCTAGGCTGGATGATGAGCTCAAACGAGGAAATGTGTGGTTCACCCAGTACAGACCCATCGTGCTACAGTCTGGGGAAGTAGCTAGAGTGACGGGAAACCCCAGATTTCCCGGAATACCCAATGCCGGGGGGGGGGCACCTGGTGGGTGCTCCGGAAGACCTCAAAGAGGAGTCACGCATACCTGCTGGGGTATTGGTGAGGCCTGAACTGCAGAAACAATGGGTTGTACAGGTGAACAGGATGACAGTGATTGTCAGGAACACTTCAGAGAGAGTGAGTCGCCACCCTCGGGCGGGGAATGTCGATGGCACATCTGTTTCCAGTGAATATAACGCCTACTTTCCTGTGAGAAAACCAGGAGAGAGACAATCTCCTGGAACAGGAAAGTTGACAGCCAAATCGTTCAACTTCGGTGACTCCCCAGTACCTGGGAGATGGAAAAGGAGACTGACAGAGATGTTAAAGTTTGAAGATGTCTTTTCTACTGACGAGTTTGATGTGGGTTGTTCCAAGTTAACTCGCCACACCGCCTGAGTGAGAGAGGACAACCCTTTCAGAGAAAGGTCTCAGCCACTGGCACCCACCAAGGTGGAGAACGTCCGGTAACATCTGAGGAAGCTGGGATTATCACTGAGTCCAGGAGTGTCTATGCTTCCCCTATAGTGGTGACGAGGAAGAATAATGGGAAGGTACTACTGTGCGTTGACCATCAGACTGGGAACCGACGCACAGTCCCCGACTGTTCCAACGACGGAGGACACACGGGCCTGCCTGAATGGAGTAAAATGGTTCAGTGTGCAGAACCTAAGAAGTGGGTATTATCAGATACCCATGAGTGAGGCTGACAAAGAGAAGGTGAATTCATATGTCCACTTGGATTCTTCCAGTTTGAAAGGATGCCAGTTGGAGATGAGGACTGACAATAATCCATTAACTTACATCCTGACCTCGGCAAAATTGGATGCCACAGGCCATCAGTAGTTGGTGGGGTTGTCTGCCTCTGACCTCAGCCTGAAGTACCGGCTGGTGACCCTGGCATTGATGCAGATACATCACCCCAAGGTGCACATGAAGGGCTGGAAATGGACGGAGTGTGTTCCAGCACCTGGAGTTAAAGCAATGTGCCAGT
This sequence comes from Hypanus sabinus, assembly GCF_030144855.1. Taxonomy (NCBI): domain Eukaryota; kingdom Metazoa; phylum Chordata; class Chondrichthyes; order Myliobatiformes; family Dasyatidae; genus Hypanus; species Hypanus sabinus. Next base: position 149,260,167 of record NC_082710.1, on the reverse strand, counting down.
TCTCCATCAGGGAAGTCAGAGGAAAGGCGAGGACCGGATCGAGCAGATCATTTGGGAGCTTCTAGTTGTGCCATTCCATCAGCTTGCTGCAACTCTGAGCTCTGAGTTGCCTGAGCTGAGCCCAGGGGAAGCGGCTGCCGCTCAGCATGATGACCCTTACATAGGTACCGTTTGGTCAGCTGTTGTGAAAGGGGATATGGTCCAAGCTGAAAAGATGAACTGCCCTGTTGTATCTCTACTGCTGAGAGAATGGAACAAACTGAAGTTGAGGAACCAGATTCTATACCGGGTCATGTCTCCTCCAGACAGGCCTCAGCGTTCCCATCTGGTTCTGCTTGAGAAGTATCGGAGGATCATGTTTAAATCGCCCCATGATGATTCAGGTTATCTGGGGTTTGACAAGACCTATGGATCAGTCAGAGATTGAATTTACTGGCCCCAAATGAATCCTGAGGTCGATTTTACTGGCCCTCTACCCTGAGGTTGTGTTTTCTTGTCCTAAATCACCATGGGAAACATCCTTTCCACATCTACCCTGTCCAGGCCTTACAACATTCGAAAGGCTTCAATGAGATTCCTTCCCCCACCATCCTTCTAAATTGTATCAAGTACAGCCCAGAGCCAACAAATGTTCCTCACATGCTAACCCTCTCATTCCTGGAATCATCTTTGTGAACTTCCTCTGAACCCTCTCCAATGCCCGATCATCTTTGTGAACCTCCTGTGAACCCTCTCCAATGCCCAATCATCTTTGTGAACTTCCTGTGAACCCTCTCCAATGCCCAATCATCTTTGTGAACCTCCTGTGAACCCTCTCCAATGCCCAATCATCTTTGTGAACTTCCTGTGAACCCTCTCCAATGCCCAATCATCTTTGTGAACTTCCTGTGAACCCTGTCCAATGCCCGATCATCTTTGTGAACTTCCTGTGAACCCTCTCCAATGCCCAATCATCTTTGTGAACCTCCTGTGAACCCTCTCCAATGCCCAATCATCTTTGTGAACCTCCTGTGAACCCTCTCCAATGCCCGATCATCTTTGTGAACTTCCTCTGAACCCTCTCCAATGCCCAATCATCTTTGTGAACCTCCTCTGAACCCTCTCCAATGCCCAATCATCTTTGTGAACTTCCTCTGAACCCTCTCCAATGCCCAATCATCTTTGTGAGCCTCCTGTGAACCCTCTCCAATGCCCAATCATCTTTGTGAACCTCCTGTGAACCCTCTCCAATGCCCAATCATCTTTGTGAACCTCCTGTGAACCCTCTCCAATGCCCAATCATCTTTGTGAACCTCCTGTGAACCCTCTCCAATGCCCAATCATCTTTGTGAACTTCCTCTGAACCCTCTCCAATGCCCGATGCTAGCACATCTTTTCTGAGATGATGAACCCAAACTGTTCACAATACTCAAAGTGAGGCCTCACCAGTGCCTTATAAAGCCTCAGCATCACAACCTTGCTCTTGTATTCAAGATCTCTTGAAATGAATACTAACATTATATTTGTCTTCCTCACCACAGACTGAACCTGCAAGTTAACCTTCAGGGTTCCCAAGTCTGTTTGCATCTCAGGTTTTTGGATTTTCTTCCCATTTAGAAAGTAGTCTGTACATTTACTTTTGCCACCAAAGTGCATGACCATGCATTTTCCAACATTGTATTTCATTTGCTATTTTCTTGTTTATTCTCCTAATCTCTCTGTCCTTCTGCAGCCTATTTACTTCCTCAACAGTACCTGCCCCCCACCCCCCACCAATCTTCATAAGATCTGCAAACTTGGCCGCAAAGCCATTTATTCCATCATATAAGTCATTGATATACAGCATAAAAAGAAGCGGTCCCAACACAACCCCTGCGGAATGCTACTCACTGGCAGCCGACGGGAAAAGGATCTTTTCATTTCCACCCTCTACCTCCTACCTATCAGCCAATGCTCTAACCATGCCAGTAACTTTCATGTAATATCATGGGCTCTTAACTTGGTAAGTAGCCTCAAGTGTGGCACCTTGTCAAAGGTCTTCTGTAAGCCCAAATATACAGTGGCCAGTGCATCCCCTATATCTATCCTATTTGTAATCTCCTCAAGGAATTCCAACAGGTTCATCAGACAAGATTTTCCCTTCAGGAAACCATGATGACATACTTGAAAAAACAGTTACTGTCCACTTTGATATTATTTACTAGCTTGCTTTCATATTTCATCTTTTCCCTCCTAATGATTTTTTTAGTTGCTCTCTGTATGTATTTAAAAGCTTCTCAATCCTCTGTCTTCCCACTGATTTTTGCTCTGTTGTATGCCCTTTCTTTTGCTTTTACAATAGCTTTGACTTCATCAGCCATGATTGTACTATTTTGCCATTTGAGTATTTCTTCATTTTTGGAATACACATGTCCTGCACCTTCCTTGTTTTTCCCAGAAACGCACACCATTGCTGCTCTGCTGACACCCATGCCAGCAGCTCCTTCCAATTTGCTTCGGCCAACTCCTCTCTCATACCACTGTAATTTCCCTTACTCCACTGAAATACTGCTACATCAGACTTTACTTTCTCCCTATCAAATTTCAAATTGAACTCAATCATGTCATGATCACTGGTTCCGATGGGTTCTTTTAGCTTAAGCTCCCTAATCGCCTCCAGTTCATTACATAACACCCAATTCCGTATAGTTGATCCCCTAGTCAACTCACTGACAAGCTTCTCTATGAAAAGCCATCTCATAGGCATTCAACAAACTCACTCACTTGGGATCCTTTACCACCCTTATTTTCCCAATCAACCTGCATGTTAAACTCTCCCGTGACTATTATAACATTGCCCTTTAGACATGCCTTTTCTATCTCCCATTGTAATCTGTGGTCCCCATCACAGCTACTGTTCAGAGACCTGTATATAACTGCCATAGGGGTCCTTTTACCCTTGCAGTATCTTCAATCAATCCACGAGGATTCAACATCTTCAGATTCTATGTCACATCCTCCAACTGATTTGATGCCATTCCTTACCAGCAGAGCCACACCACCCCCTCTGCCTACTTTCCAATCCCCGTGATAAAACATGTAACCTTCGACATTCAGCTCACAACTAGAACAATCAGGATAGAATTTTGAGTACAGAAGTTGTTGAACCTTTAGGAACGAGTGATTATAACATTGTTCGTCACAAAGTTTTTTGGGAGAGGACATCATGAAAGTTTTTTGGGCAAGTATATACATAAATTATTGAATAAAAGCCAGCCATATAATGAATACAGGAAAACTAATAATGATGTTAACCATAGGGCATAGGAAAATACAAGAGCTATAGCTAAGAGGGAATTTGATTGCCAAAAGGCAGGTTGAAAAGGATGTTGCTGATAATGAATGCTAAGATTGACCCCAAGAGATTTTTTCAGTACTTTAGTAGAAAAGGAAAAGGAAGTTAAATGTATAGAAATAAATTATTAAATTTATTAATATAAATTATATTAAATTATGCAGAGAAGGACATCGTGGATATTCTTAACTGATATTTTGCTAAAGATTTTAGCTGCAAAGATGTTAGTAATATGTTAGTAAGTGTGGAGAAAAATAAAGTTGTTTAAAATGATTTAGAGATCTTAGAGAGTGAGGTCCTGCTTCAGCTGAAAAGGATAAACGTTAATAAATCTCCAGGGCCAGACAACATATATCCAAGCATCTGTGATTATATGTACAAACCCTCAAACATGCATTTTTCAAAAGTCACTGAAGACTGGTGAGATCCCTGAGTTCTTGAAATGGGCTAACATCGTCCCAGTATATAAGAAGGGTGACTGTACTGCTCCGGTAACTACAGACCAGTAAGGTTAACATGTTTCACACATAAGATTATGGGACCAATAATAAAGAATGAGTTAGAAAAGCAGCTGATAAGAACACACATGTTGGCAGAAAGCCAGTATCAGTTCAGAAAGGGGAAATCATGTTTAACTATTATGCTGGAGCTGTGTGAAGAGGCAATTCAAATTTATGACAACAATAGAGCAGTTGGTATCATTGGACTTTTAGAAGCCTTTTGACAAGGAACCTCACAACAGGTTAATAATCAAATTACAGGAGGTAGGATTCAGGGTCAGGTGTGTGAATGGCCACAGAATTGGCTCAAAAACGGAAAAAAAATGAGTTATGGTGAGAGAATCATTTTCACACCAAGAAGGTGTTAAAAGTGGGTTCCACATGGAACGGTTCTTGGGGCTGCTGCTGTTCTTGAATTTACATTCATGATCTGGATAAGCACATAACAAATAAACTAGTGAAGTTTGCTAATGGCATAAAATTAGGGGGACAGGCTGATAATATTCAGGCAGCAAAATCAATATTCTTAGATCTAAACAAAATCCAGATGTGGGCAGATAAATGGCAGATGAAATTTAATGCAAATGACGGGTCTGACACCGGAGTAGATCAGCAGCACTCGGTGCGGAGTGAAAGGCACAGAAGACATCCTGCAGATCAGCTTTTTCTACAAATTCGACCTCATTTCCTGTACTGTCGCCAAGAATTGTAAGACTTTATTTGGTAATCTCAACATTCTCATTTCCATTTGATTTTTCTTTGAATATAAAGTATATAACATACAAAAAAAAAAAAAATTAATGCAAATGTGAATGAATTTTGCCAGACTTGTGGTTCATACCTTGGTGTGACTAAAGAATTGCATGTCTACACTGCTTAATGCATAGACCAGCAGAAATCAGGTACTTCCCTGCTGGTGCCAGTCACAAGACTGTGTGTAAATCACAAGACTATGTAACTTGAGGGTTTCTATGTGTATGTATTCACTTGAGCAATGTCTGGGGTAAAGTTCCTGTTTTATCACTAAAGTTCCTGTTCAAACATGTAACCATACTGCTTGCATGTCCTGTATGATATCTAAAGGACCTCTCTGCAACCAAAGGTACAGCTCCTGCTCTCAGGAGGGATGTCTCAATCCATACCAGAGGGCATGGATTGAGAATAAGAGGTCAGTTATTTAAAACAGAGTTGAGGAAGAACTTCTTCTCCCAGAGAGTTGTGGAGGTGTGGAATGCACTGCCTCGGAAGATGGTGGAGGCCAATTCTCTGGATGCTTTCAAGAAGGAGCTAGATAGATATCTGGTGGATAGGGGAATCAAGGGATGTGGGGACAAGGCAGGGACTGGGTATTGATAGTGAATGATCAGCCATGATCTCAGAATGGCGGTGCAGACTCGAGGGGCCGAATGGTCTACTTCTGCACCTATTGTCTATTGTCTATTGTCTCTCTGTGTAACATTGAATAAAGAGTCTCCTGAATACATGGGTCCGAGTCTGGTGTGGAAATAAAATTCCCCTAACATTCTGGCAACAAAGATGGGAATCCTATATGTGGGATCCCACTGAACCTTGACCAAGCAATTGGCCCATTGGGAAGAATTTGATACAGTATCTATGAGACTTCCTTGAAAGACGGGAGTTAAGACCAGGACCAGGGTGAGACGTGAGGAAGACTGTCCCTAACCAGCCAGCGACCAGTTCCTGAGTTCCAGTAAGAACAAGAAGGAAACTGGGAGAAGCAGAATAGACCTAATAGATAAAATATTTTATGAAATTTAATGGGTCCCAGGTATCTGTTTATGGTAATTATCTGATTATGAAGTACAGTTGGAAACATAGAAACACAGAAAATAGGTGCAGGAGTAGGCCATTCGGCCCTTCGAGCCTGCACCGCCATTCAATATGATCATGGCTGATCATCCAACTCAGAACCATGTACCTGCTTTCTCTCCATACCCCCTGATCCCTTTAGCCACAAGGGCCATATCTAACTTCCTCTTAAATATAGAGGAACATATATATAGAAACATAGAGCATAGAGTACTACTAATTCAGTAAGAGTATATGTAAAATGGGTAACCGTGCGGGGATGCCCCTGATCAAGCCAACCCAATCAAAAAAGAATAAGGGACTTCCACATGAACGACCGGCTGATCCGATCACGAAGGCTCCAATGAATAAACACACCGAGAAGAAAACTGCAAAATACAAAAGGTCAAAACGACTGTTGGGCAACCTGCTAGCTCCCCCAGGTTCACCCAGCGGTAAGGTTTGGTTGGAAACAGGGAGCAACAGGTCCTCTGTTACATCTTCCAGTAATGTATATGGTTGGAGTTAAGGAGATTGATCTCTTTTGATTTGATATAAATTGGATCCTGGAAAGGAGAAACTGAGGCCAGGAAAGGGGATCCTAATTTGTTTTTTGGATGAGACCTAGACTCACTCCAGATCTGCAGGGTATGAGCTATGAAGAAACATTGAAAGAATTAAATCTTTTTAGCCTAAGTAGCGCTGAATGAGAGGAGACATGATAGAAGAGTTCAAAATCATTCAGGGCATAAGTAAGGTGGATGCCAGCTGCGCTTTCAGAATTCATCCACCAACAAGGACACCGGGCCATAGGTGGAGACTGGTTAAAGGGAGATTTCAGACTAACATCAGGAAGAATTTCTTTACACGTGAGTTGTGAACACATGGAACAAACTACCTCGTTGTGCAGTTGGAATTGGTACCTGGGAGACTTTCAAATCTAAACTCAGTAGTTATTTCAACACCCTATGCAATAAACCAATCCACAAGCGATGAATTTCTGTTCAACTCCATTCTCGTCTCTGGTCTCCTCTACACTCAGTCTAGGCCGCTCCTGGAGGTTCACACGTTAAAACTATGGAAACTCACCAAACCAACCCTGGTTCATCCCCAGCCTGGAAACCACCCGTGTACAACTATTTGTCTGCCTGTGTTGCCACGTTCATGGAACAAGGTATTTGTACTCCTGTTCCACACTCCTCAGCAAATTCTTGTCATTCACTATGTAAGTCCTTCACATAGCATGTACATGTAAGTCATTCACATAGTTTCCTTGTTCAACCTCCCAAACTGAACCACGTTATCAACCCCAACATCTTCACAACCACTGAGGTCAGATTAACTGGCCCACAGTTTTCTTTCTTCAGCTTATCTCCCTTCTTCAGAAGTGAAGAGACATTTGCAATTTTCCAGTCTTCCAGAACCAACCCAGAATTTAGTGATTCTTGAAAGTCATTACTAATGCATCCACAACCTCTTCAGCCACCTTTCTGAGAACTCTGGGGTGTACACCATCCGGTCCAGGTGACTTATCTGTGTTCAGACCTTTCCGTTTCCCAAGAACCTTCAGTCTAGTTATGGTAACTTCACACACTGACACATGGAAATTCCACCATACTATTAGGGTCTTCCCCGGTGAACTCTGATGCAAAATACTTATTCAGGGGGCATGAGGTTTGTTCACCATTTCATTTCCCCCCCATTAATACCTTTCCAGTGTAATTTCCCAATGGCCCAATATCCACCCTGGTCTTTGACTTGCACTTGCACTTTATGTACCTGAAGAAAGTTTTGGTATCCTCTTTAATATTATTGGCTAGTTTACTTTCGTATTCCATCTTTACCTTCTTAATGACTTTTTTTAGTTGCCTTCTGTTGATTTTTAAAAGTTTCCCATTGCTTTAACTTCCCACTACGATTTTGCTCAGTTACGTGCCCTCTCTGGCTTTCATGTGGGCTTTGACTGCTCTTGTTAGCCACTGTTGTGTCATCTTTCCTCCAGAATACTCCTTCCTCTTCGGTATGTATATATCCTGTGCTTTCTGAATTGCTCTGCTGACATCCCTGCCTGTGTGCTTTTCCAATCAATTCTGACCAGCTCCTTTCTCACGCTGATATAATTCCTTTTACTCCAGTATAATACTGATATATCTGATTTTGTCTACCTATTACGTTGCAACTCACCCTGTTGACTGAAACTTTGCCCAGTTAATAGTCTCCCGTCACTACAAATTGCCTGTGTTTGTAAACCAACTACGTCATCTATAGCACTATCATCTGCCTTTCCTACGGTGCTCTTGCATTGAAATATATGAGGCTTAGGGCACTAGTCACATGATAATCAATCTTTTGATTCTTACTTTTGTTCAGGTCTTACCAATATCTGTCTCTAAAACCTGTCCACTATTTGGTCTGTCACACTGTTTCCATCCCCCTGCAGCTCTAGTTTAAACCTTACCATTCTGTGTTAAAAAACCTTCCTGCTAGGATATTATTCCCCACCCACACCCACCCCCACCACCCCACAGTTCAGGTGCAAACCATCCCTTCTATACAGGTCCCCCATTCCTTGGAAGAGAGCCCAAAGATCCAAAAAACCTTATGCCCTCCCTCCAACACCAACTCCTTAGCCATGTATTAAACTGTACCATCTTCCTCGATCTGGCTTCACTAGCACACGGCATGGGTAGCAGTCCTGAGATCACAAACTAGGGGTGCTGACCTTTAACTTTGCTCCTAATTCTATGAACTCCATTTGCAGAACCTCATCACACATCCTATCCATGTCATTGATACCTACATGGACAATGACTTCTGGCTGATCACCCTCCCACTCAGTTAACCCATCCCTCTGCGCTTCTCGCCCGATGTCATCTCCCATGTACAATCTCCGCAGGGGTTCCCATAGGACCATGGGAGCAGAATTAGGCCATTTAGCCCATCGAGCCTGCTCTGCCATTCAGTCATGGCTGGTCCTTTTTTGCCATCCTCAGCCCTACTCCCCGGCCATCTCCCAATAACTTTTGATGCCATTTCCAATCAAGAATCTATCAATCTCTGCCTTAAATACACCCAATGACCTGGCCTCCACTTTTGCCGCCGCTAACAAATTCTTAGTTCATCTGCAATCTCCTAAATGAGTGTTTTGTATCAGTCATCACTGTGGAAGACACTAGCAGTGTGCCAGATGTTGAAGGGTGTGAGCGAGAGAAGTGAGTGCAGTTACTGAGAAGGTGCTCAAAACGCTAAAAGACCTTAGGGTACATAAGTTACCCGGACCAGATGAACTGCAGCCCCCTCTCCCCTCCCCTCCCCAAAACTGAACCCACTGAGCTCAGGCTGGGTGCTGTGGGACCCTCACACCTTGCCTTGGGACTGTTACCCTGTGTCCGCCCTCTCACTGACTGACCAGAGTCTGAATGTCCCGCTGACCATTGACACCTCACTCACCTCCGGAGACCCCTCCACATAGGAGGGCCAGCAGCAGCAGACGCAGCATCATTATTCCCTCCCGGTCAGCGCTGTTCCAAGTCCTCCTCCATTGCACAGTGCGATCCCATTACCCCTCGGCTCACCGACCCCTAACGATCCACGGACTCTATGCGGCGTCCGTCAAATTCATCCCCGAACTGTATGCAGATCAGTCCGCGCGATACCCCCAGACTAAACATAATGTGCCTCTATTTAACGTCATTAGCCTCTGGGCAGGAGTGACCACAAGTCATCATTTGGAAATTAAATTGACCGTATCCGCATCTGTCCAATCAGAAAAAGAGCCGAATGCAGAGTCATCTGTTGCCAGGAAGGGGGGCGAGAGCGGAGTCTGGAACAGACATGACAAGTGTGGGGACGGAAGGGAGAGACGGAGTCCCGATGTCACAGACCCGGGAACAGACATCGGGGCCAGATCCCGGGGACACAGACCCTGAGACCCCGGGACACACAGACTGGGGAGGATGACTCTGGAGGAGAAAATTAACCTGATTAAAACAAATCAGCTGGGCGAGCAGCTTCTGTGGAAGGAACACACACAAAACGCAGGAAGAAATCAGCAGACCAGACAGCATCGATGGAAAAGTGTGACCAGTTCGCGCCGAGACCTTCATCTCGTGAGCGTGAGCTTCCGTGGAAGGAGAGGGATCGTCAGTATCTTGAGATTGAGAGGGCTGAGGGGCGAGAGCGAAGGGTGAGGCAGGGGCTGGTATCTGACGGGTTGAACCAGGTGAAGGGAGAGGAAATGGCCTGATGGGGTCTGGGACAAATGATAGGTAGAACCGTAGGAGGGTGGGGTGATGGGCAGATGGAACCAGATGGCAGAAGTAATGGGGAGGGTTGGCCAAAGGAGGAGAACGCCAGGTAAATATGTGTATTTACCCCTAGTTATTATCTATTACCCACTAACAATGGGCAGATGGGATTAGAGTGGGCTGGGGGAGAGAGGCAGACTGGATAAAGAGGCTGAAGGGATTGAGCAACGGGAGATAGAATGCAAGACAAAATGAGACGGGAACACTGAGGGGACTGATTACCTGAAATGTGGAAGCTCACTGTACAGACGAACCAGCTGTGTGGGGTGAAAGGACAGGAATTGAAAGCTCAGGGTGGCTGGTATGAACAGGGCACGGCACACCGTTAAATGGCTGTCACTCAATCTCGCTGATGTGAGTCAGGCTGGAGTACTGAATGAAATAGAGGAGATTGGAAGTGGAGCAGATGAATTTAACTTCACCTGGATGGGTTGTTTAGGTGCATGTTTAGGTGATGGAGAGGGCATAGGGAGACCACCTGTTGTGTCCAGTGGAGGGGAGGGTGGGTGGAGAGGTAGGCAGGACCATTCTCTTCATGAACAGAGAGTCACGGTGAGAGTGATCCTTGCAGGAAGCAAAAAGTGGAGTATGATGGGGTAGGTCACATCTAGTAGTCATTATCCCCACTGTCCTTCTTCGATCTTCACTCACCATCCTCACTTCCTGACTGCTGCCTGTGAATCTGTTTGTGGAATATTTAGCTTTGTTGTCCATGCAACTTGGAGAACCTGGATATTTTACACCAAATAAATTGGATGGTAGATTTAAGGACTGGACCGCTAAAGGAATAGCAGTTCTTTGCAACATAATGAGAGAAGGAACACTGTTCAGTTTTGAAATGCTTAAAGAGAAACACTTATTGGAAAAACAAGATTTTTATCGGTATTTACAGATGCGACAATATGTTAATAAGATGCTTAAAAATGTAACCAAGGCAAATACATGCTTGATAGAGCTTTTTAGAAAAGCATATAATTCAGATAATGGTAGAAGAATCATTTCAAACATGTATAAGGGGTTGTCAAATCTTAAAACACATTCGACTTCATACATTAAAACAAAATAGACAATAGACAATAGACAATAGGTGCAGAAGTAGACCATTCGGCCCTTCGAGCCTGCACCACCATTTTGAGATCATGGCTGATCAATTCCTATCAATACCCGGTTCCTGCCTTGTCCCCATATCCCTTGATTCCCCTATCCATAAGATACCTATCTAGCTCCTTCTTGAAAGCATCCAGAGAATTGGCCGCCACTACCTTCCAAAGCAGTGCATTCCAGACCCCCACAACTCTCTGAGAGAAGAAGTTTTTCCTTAACTCTGTCCTAAATGACCTACCCCTTATTCTCAAACCATGCCCTCTGGTACTGGACTCTCCCAGCATCTGGAACATATTTCCTGCCTCTATCTTGTCCAATCCCTTAATAATCTTATATGTTTCAATCAGATCCCCTCTCAATCTCCTTAATTCCAGCGCGTACAAGCCCAGTCTCTCTAACCTCTCTGCGTAAGACAGTCCAGACATCCCAGGAATTAACCTCGTGAATCTACGCTGCACTTCCTCTGCAGCCAGGATGTCCTTCCTTAACCCTGGAGGCCAAAACTGTACACAATACTCCAGGTGTGGTCTCACCAGGGATCTGTACAAATGCAAGAGGATTTCCTTGCTGTTGTACTCAATTCCCTTTGTAATAAAGGCCAACATTCCATTAGCCTTCTTCACAGCCTGCTGCACTTGCTCATTCACCTTCAGTGACTGATGAACAAGGACTCCGAGATCTCCGTTACCCAACTCTATACCGTTCAGATAATAATCTGCCTTCCTGTTCTTACTCCCAAAGTGGATAACCTCACACTTATTCACATTAAACGCCATCTGCCAAGTATCTGCCCACTCACCCAGCCTATCCAAGTCACCCTGAGTTCTCCTAACATCCTCATCACATGTCACACTGCCACCCAGCTTAGTATCATCAGCAAATTTGCTGATGTTATTTTCTATGCCTTCATCACGTAAATGGTAAACAGCTGTGGTCCCAATACCGAGCCCTGTGGCACCCCACTAGTCACCACCTGCCATTCCGAGAAACACCCATTCACCGCTACCCTTTGCTTTCTATCTGCCAACCAGTTTTCTATCCATGTCAATACCTTTCCCCCGATGCCCTGAGCTTTGATTTTACCCACCAATCTTCTATGTGGGACCTTATCAAATGCCTTCTGAAAATCGAGGTACACTACATCCACTGGATCTCCCCCGTCTAACTTCCTGGTTACATCCTCGAAAAACTCCAACAGATTAGTCAAGCATGATTTACCCTTGGTAAATCCATGCTGGCTCGGCCCAATACTATCACTGCTATCTAGATATGCCACTATTTCATCCTTAATAATGACTCTAGCATCTTTCCCACCACTGATGTCAGGCTGACAGGTCGATAGTTCTCTGTTTTCTCCCTCCCTCCTTTCGTAAAAAGTGGGATAATATTAGCCATTCTCCAATCCTCAGGAACTGATCCTGAATCTAAGGAACATTGGAAAATGATTACCAATGCATCTGCAATTTCCAGGGCCACCTCCTTTAGTACCCTAGGGTGCAGACCATCTGGACCTGGGGATTTGTCAGCCTTCAGTCCCATCAGTCTTCTCATCACCGTTTCCTTCCTAATGTCAATCTGTTTCATTTCCTCTGTTACCCTATGTCCTTGGCCCATCCAAACATCTGGGAGATTGCTTGTGTCTTCCTTAGTGAAAACTGAACTGTCTGTCCATTGGTTGCTGGCGTAATCTTGGAGAGGTCACAGAGAGGTGTGATCAGTAAGACAGTTCTACTCTCACTGGTCGTTCTGGCAGATCCAGGTGTGTCCTGCTGCCACTCCGGGGCTGAAGGAGTGTTGTGGCAGCAGGTCAACCGGACAATTCCCAGCCAGCTTGGAGTGGTGTGTCCCCAGGATTGCAGCGGGGTGTGTGTGGTGTTGTGTAGTTAGTATTTCAGAAGTATGAGTGACCTTGTATTAAGCATTGTTGTTGGTTTAAATAATTAATTACGTGTTATATTTATAAATACGTGACTTGCACACGTCTTCATGCTACCACGTGGTAAGTCCACGCCTTGCTTAAAGTAAGACAAAACAAAGTACACGACTAATCTCCCAACTCTCTTGTTTTCCTTTGAACTGGTTTAATGTTTTGAATTTACGAAATATAACAATAGCTACCGACCTGTTGAAGCTCACCGAGGAACAGCGAGTGAAAGAAACAGCACAGCATGAGCAGAGACAGACCATTTAAAACAGGCAGAAAACACAGAAGAATTCAGGGGTCAGGGTTTAAAGGCATAATGTTTGCTCCAACCAAACCGGCAGAAATGAGCTTTGCTGATATTGTGAAAGGAATGCAGGAATATTTAGAACCAAAGATGTTGTTGATTACAGAACTCTTTAGGTTTTATAAACAGAGTCAAAAAGCAGGAGAATCCATTTCACTGTATGTGGCTGAACAGAAGAAACTAGTATTTCGGAAATGGGCTTACGGATGCACCGACAGATCGTTAAATTTGTGGAGTCTTACAAGAAAGAATTCAAACTCAGCTCTTAACTGAAGCTTAACTTACATTAAAAAAGAACAGTTATGGCCTTGATGAAGGTGGATTTGCAGGAGAAACTATCAGCTGACATGAATCATGGAGCGAGATTTGCCCTTGTTATATGAGTTACTGAGGAAGGGGCATAGCCAATCATTTCTGTTGGTTAATCCAGTAGTACAGGGTGTGTTTCTTATTTTGCCATGACTTGTGCTAAAACCAAAGTAAAGTCCGGGTTACACACTCAAAATGCTGGTGGAACACAGCAGGCCAGGCAGCATCTATAGGGAGAAGCACTGTCGACGTTTCGGGCCGAGACCCTTCATCAGGACTAACTGAGAGAAAAGATAGTAAGAGATTTGAAAGTAGGAGGGGAAGGGGTAAATCTGAACTGATAGGAGAAGACAGGAGGGGGTGGGCTGAAGCTAAGAGCTGGAAAGGTGATTGACAAAAGGGATACAGAGCTGGAGAAGGGAAAGGATCATGGGACAGGAGGCCAAGGGAGAAAGAAAGGGGGAGGGGAGCACCAGACGGAAATGGAGAACAGACAAAGAGTGATGAGCAGAGAGAGAAAAAAAGGAGGGGAGTATAACTAAATCAGGGATGGGGTAAGAAGGGGAGGCGGGGCATTAATGGAAGTTAGAAAAGTCATTATTCATGCCATCAGGTTGGAGGCTACCCAGACATGATATGAGGTGTTGTTCCTCCAACCTGAGTGTCCTTGGCCTCATCTTGACAGTAGAGGAGGCCATGGATAGACATATCAGAATGGGAATGGGACATGGAATTAAAATGTCTGGCCACTGGGAGATCCTGCTTTCTCTGGCAGACAGAACGTAGGTCTCCCAGTCTGCGTCGGGTCGCACCAATATATAAAAGGCCGCACCGGGAGCACCAGATGCAGTATACCACTCCAGCCGACTCACAGGTGAAGTGTCACCTCACCTGGAAGGACTGTCTGAAGTCCGGGTTGCAACCTCTGCCTGACTTGATGCCAGTCTGTGCGAGGGGGTAAAAAGGCCTCGCAAGTTATGCAGGCAATGGCACCATGGGAGATATGCTGGTCCTCCTGCCTCTTTGATATACGTACGGATGATGTGTTCATTGATGGTTTGGAAGGGGTTATTGAGGCCTGGAAGGGGACTGGGAAGGTTGACCTCTCCCACCTCGATGACAAACAACCAGTGGAGCTTCAGAGAGTGTTTGCTGGTTTTCCTCAGTTGTTCCAGCAGAGACCAGGGCTGACAACGGTCCTAACACACTCCTTCAGGATCAGGGTTCACTACGCCGACACTGCCACAGAGTGCCAGAGTGAACTGTGGGAGCCCTGAATAATGAGAATCGGACCAAGCCGGAGCTGGGAGTCATCGAGCCTCCAGATAGTGAGTGGAGCTGTCCTACTGTTACTGTCCCCGGGAAGGATGGTACCCTGAGGTTATGCATTGATTTCCGGAAGTTAAATGCCATTTCCTTACTTGAAGCCTATCCCATGTCTCGTATTGACGATCTACTGGAAATGATCAGAGGGCAAATGATATCACTACACTGGATTGTAATAAAGGCTACTGGCAGGTTCCCCTGGACAACCAATCACTACCTTCCACACACCCTGGGTCTGCTTCCATTCACCATGATGCCCCGTGATCCTCATGGTTCTCCAGCGACTGATGGACCGAGTCCTGCAAGGTTGTGAGGACTGTAGTGTGGCCTGCCGAGATGATGTGGTTGTCTAAAGCCAAGCGTGGTCAAAGCACTTCAACCATTTGTAAAGGATCTTGGGGAATATTCATGCTGTCGGTCTCACCCTCAATCTACAAAACTGTAAGTGGGAAATTACGAAAAATGTTTCTTTGTCATTTGGCATGTCGGGGGTTAGTTTATACATCAGCCGGGAGCGTTTTTACTGTGCCATTTATCGAATGGACCATTTGAAGGATGCAGCACCTCTTTCCTATTTGTGGTGAAGACACTGTCTGGTTTTCAGTCACCTCGGCAGTAAAGGAACAGCACACTGCATGGGCTCAGCCTCTCTTCCTTCTGTCCCCAGGCATTCATTTTCACACTGAAGTCACCACAGGTGCCAAAATATTATTGGGAAAGTACTCTGCAAATATATGCACAATCTAATCTAAGTATCTGTTTGTGGAATATTTAGCTTTGTTGTCCATGTAACTTGGAGAACCTGGATATTTGGTCGAATCTTGTAAATACAGGATTGATATGCATCAGACTCACTTACCAAGTCTGTGAATCTGCTCCCTCAGAACAACATTCTGCTGCCATTGTGCTAAGTGAGCACAGGTCAGTTATTCCCCTGGTATATTCCTATAATGGATCCGTTTTTGCTGCCAGTCCCACCATACACAGTGGAATATTCCATTTCTTTAATAATGGGGATCAGTATCGAGAAAGTTTGAAATACTTTTTTCCAATATTTTCCAACAGTCGGACATGTCCAAAACTGTTGCACGGAGCAAATGAGGAGAACCCAAGTGCAGGACACAGGCACAGAGATTGAGTTGGGGATGCGGGCGCAGATGTGAACGTTGAACAGCAAACCGAAGGAATCTTGACACGGAGCTCTGATATGGAGTCTTAACACGGAGACAGGGTTTTCCTGGAATATCTTGAAACTGGAGCTGAACTTAGAACTAACGGTTCTAAGCGGTCAGGAAACGAAGTTATCACATGGGAAAAGACTAACAAACTGGCAACCTGTGATAGTGACACCATCGTACTTATTTCAGTCTCTGATGAAAACCACGTGTACTGTAATTGAGTAAACTAGCAGCAATTGGAGATCTAATGACTGAAATTAGGGCATAATCAGGGAGAAAGGAGTGTTAAAGCCAACCAGAAGCATGACAAAAACATATGAATGAATGAAGCTTCTCCATTATTACATTTATCACAATACGGAAATATATCTAAATAAAAATGAGACAACTTGTCCTTGGTCATCTGGGCCCTATGGGCCACTTTAAATTGTAGAGAGAGTGGCGGACACATAACGATGAAGTGCTAACCAATTTAAAAATTTGATTCCAAGTTTCCACAGAAATTGAAGTTTGTAAATCTTGTTCCCAAAGATTTTTAACTTTATCTAAAGGAACACTTCTCATTCCCAACAGCATATTATAAATATTAGATATAGATCTATTATAGAAAGGTTTCAAATTAAAAATTACATCTAGTAGATTCTGATCAGGTCTTTTAGGAAATGTACTTATTTGAGACCATAAAAAAATCTCTTATTTGTAGGTATTGAAAAAAATGAGTTTTGGGTAACCTATATTTAGTTGACAGTTGTTCGATTGAAAAGAAACTTCCTTCTACAAACAAGTCCTGAAAGCATTTAATACCTAATCTATTCCATTCTTTAAAAGCCACATCAATCTTAGAGGGTTTAAAAAAGTAAACTTTACGCCTAATCCTTTGACCACTTTATTTGATATTGGTGAAGGAAAGAATATTATTTTGGAGTCATCTGACTTGCACATTTTGTCTTTTATTTCTCTTATGGCCAGAAGGATGCTCTTGCTTAAATGGAAAGATGTGGCCCCTCCTATTCACGCCCAATGGTTAGGTGATGTGATGTCATGTTTAAATTTAGAGAAGATATGATGTTACATCTCTGAATCTAGCCAAGACTTACAAACATTGTGGGAACCTCTTTTGAATTATTTTCAAAACCTTTGATTTGCTGTTAAAGCACAGATGATGACTAATAATTTTTTTCCTTTTTTTTCTTTAATCAGCTTCGGTCTTGGTAGTGGGTTAGATTTTAAAAAATAATAAATTTACTATATTTCAATGTTACAAATTAATTAGTCTGTATGAATATAGGGTAAGGAGTCTTTATATGCAATTTAGTATAATATATTGATATATTTTTTCTTGTACAGTACTCTGTATTCTTATATGTAAATTAATAATAATATTGGAAAGAATAATGGGGATCTGTAAATGCGTGTATGTTGTTGTTTGTAGTATTTAAGGTGGATGTCAGTTATTTTGTAATATGAGTGTAACTGCATTGTGCATCATATTCTGATTTATGTGCAGTCTTAAGTTAATGTTGTGGGTAATTCCAATGTTATGCCCTGGTGCCTTAAGAAAACGGGGCGGTTCGCTCTCAGTGTGAGTGAGCGATCGAGCTGCCAGGAGTTCAGACTGGACAAAAATAATGTGGGGCTATTCAGACGAGAAAATCCGCGGATGCTGGAAATCCAATCTGCACACACAAAATGCTGGAGGAACTCAGCAGGCCAGGCAGCGTCCATGGAAAAGAATAAAGAGTCAACGTTTCAGGCCGAGACCCTTCATCAGGATTTATTTGTTGTGTTTTCTGTTAGATAGCTTTTTGTATATATATATTGGCAGTTTTATTTTTGCTAACTTTTGTTAGTTTGATTTTGACAAGCTTAATAAACACCCTTGCTCCATAGTGCTAAGCGAGTCCAGCCACTTTTTCCTGCGGTCATAACCCAGATATTGTAATGGTGGGCCAGCAGACGGAATGGACCATCGTAAGGGTACCTAAGGGGTGTTGGTGTGCATCCAGCGAACGCTGCTGAGAGGCCGACCTGAGATCCTGGTGTCAGAAATGAAATTACCCGGCACTTGTAATGGCTGCCCGTACACCAGCTCAGCCGAGGATGACTGCAGGTCCTCCTTTGGAGCAATTCTGAGCCCCAGCAGGACCCACGGGAGATGATCATGCCAACACTCATCCATCAGGGAAATCCTTACAGCAGCCTTTAAAGAGCGGTGAAATCATTCACACAGGCCACTGGACTGCGGGTGACACGCCATGGTGTGACGTAGCCTAACGCCAAGGTTCTGGGTCATCACAGCCCAGAGGTCCGATGTTAACAGGGACTGCGGTCAGAGGAAATATCAAATGGGGTGCCAAACCCAGCAGCCAGGCACTGATGGCAATCTTCAATGCTGGAGGAACGGCCTCTGGCCTCTGGTAAGAGATGCTTGAAACCCGTGGGGTGAAGTGGATGGAGAAGCCTACACTGACATGGTCAAACCATCACTCAGGGATCTCACAGGGTGGTGATGGTGCTCGAATGTGACCATTAGTTTTCGCTCACTAGCACTCAACACAGGCTGCTCTCCAATCACTCACGTCCTTTCTCAGTTTAGTGGAACCAGTTTCTGCGAGGCCGTGAATGGAATTAAGAACAGTACGCCTCCAATAGAGCCTGTGTATTCTGAGGCTGTGTTCAGTCGCTTGTCGGCTGCTGTGCCGGCATAATCAACTCTGATGAGTATGGTCACCACTGTTGGCTGTCAGAGGCAATCGGCCACGGCGTTATATTTCCCCTTGATGTGTTGGATGTCAGCCGTGAAGTGTGATATGTTGGCCGGGTGGTGTTGCTGCCGTGCACAACAAGACTCTGATATTTTCGCCATCGCGTGCAGGAGGGGTTTGTTTTCTACGAACGCTGTAAAATGCCGACCTTCCGGTAGAAAGCGTAACTAGCGGACAGCCAGAGAGAGACTGAGAAGGTTGTGGTCCTATGTGCTGGACTCCCTTTCGGGGGGACGGAGCTCCCGGCTGCAGAAGGCGAGTTGGCCTCCGACCAACTTTTCGAACACAGCACCGAAACATAGACTGAAGCATCAGTGGTAATGGGTGTTGGCGCATTGGGGTGTGGGTTTGCTGGTGGGAGTTGCATTGGAAAGAGCTCGTTTGGCTTCAGGGAAAGCTCTGGCCATGACTGCTGACCAGTCAAGCACTTGATTAGGGACCCTGTGGCCACACCCTGGCGATCCCTGTGTAGAGACCTCGATGAGGCCAGTATCCCACATGTCCTGGTGCTCTACAATTCCGTGTCAATCATGTGTTACAGATGTTCTGCACTGGGTCCTTGCTGTTTACCACCAGTATTACCAGAGTCGCAAACATTGAGTGTGTCCCGTGTGACTGTGACAAAAATGATTCTGTGTTCTGTTACTGGATCGTATCTGTGATTAATTCTCTCGATTAATGCCTGTGCATTGGCTCTCTCAGCTGCTGATGTGATGGCTGCCTCTGGGCAGTTCTGTAGGCTGCAGCGGATGTTGTACCCGACCGACAGCATGAACAGTATGTCCACCAAAGCCACGTGTGCACAGTTTATCAGGGAGAGGATACTGTAAGTGTGTCAGTGAGAACATAGTAAGTGTGACAGGGAGAGGATACTGTAAGTGTGTCAGTGAGGGCATAGTAAGTGTGACAGGGAGAGAATACTGTAAGTGTGTCAGTGAGAACATAGTAAGTGTGACAGGGAGAGGATACTGTAAGTGTGTCCGTGAGAACATAGTAAGTGTGACAGGGAGAGAATACTGTAAGTGTGTCAGTGAGAACATAGTAAGTGTGATAGGGAGAGGATACTGTAAGTGTGTCAGTGAAGGCATAGTAAGTGTGACAGGGAGAGGATACTGTAAATGTGTCAGTGAGGGCATAGTAAGTGTGACAGGGAGAGAATACTGTAAGTGTGTCAGTGAGAACATAGTAAGTGTGACAGGGAGAGGATACTGTAAGTGTGTCAGTGAGGGCATAGTAAGTGTGACAGGGAGAGGATACTGTAAGTGTGTCAGTGAGGGCATAGTAAGTGTGACAGGGAGAGGATACTGTAAGTGTGTCAGTGAAGGCATAGTAAGTGTGACAGGGAGAGGATACTGTAAATGTGTCAGTGAGGGCATAGTAAGTGTGACAGGGAGAGAATACTGTAAGTGTGTCAGTGAGAACATAGTAAGTGTGACAGGGAGAGGATACTGTAAGTGTGTCAGTGAGGGCATAGTAAGTGTGACAGGGAGTGGATACTGTAAGTGTGTCAGTGAGGGCATAGTAAGTGTGACAGTGGATACTGTAAGTGTGTCAGTGAGGGCATAGTAAGTGTGACAGGGAGAGGATACTGTAAGTGTGTCAGTGAGGGCATAGTAAGTGTGACAGGGAGAGGATACTGTAAGTGTGTCAGTGAGGGCATAGTAAGTGAGACAGGGAGAGGATACTGTAAGTGTGTCAGTGAGGGCATAGTAAGTGTGACAGGGAGAGGATACTGTAAGTGTGTCAGTGAGGGCATAGTAAGTGAGACAGGGAGAGGATACTGTAAGTGTGTCAGTGAGGGCATAGTAAGTGTGACAGGGAGAGAATACTGTAAGTGTGTCAGTGAGGGCATAGTAAATGCAAACAGAGTTTGGGCCTCCAGTGAATAACATCAAACCTTTTGGCTTAAAAATCCCTTATGGAGATGGTTTCTGATTGTTGTGGAACTGCTAGTGTCATCTGGAAATTGGAAGGTCAACCTTCCTACAGGATGCTAAAAGCCCCATTAAAAGCATTTCTGTCCTCTGGATTAAACCAACCTCGGAATGCACAGAACCTGCTTTTCAGAGTCGTGAAAAGAGAATTCAAGCTGAACATGGGGCGGGGTTTGATAAAGTCAGGGAGATTCCCAAAGCCTGGTCCAGCTTCTCCACTCAACACGTACAAACAAGCTGGATGAACTCAGCAGGTCAGGACCGGACGAAGGGACTCGGCCCGAAACGTTGACTGCTCGTTTCAACGGATGCTGCCCGACCTGCTGAGTTCATCCAGCTTGTTTGTACGTGTTGATTTGACCACAGCATCTGCAGTGTACTTTGTGTTTACAGATTCTCCACTCAGTTTTTGACAGGACAGACTGGCGGCTGTTGCTAAACAGGACAGTTTAAACCCGTGGAGACCCAGATCCAGGAATGGCGACAGTCAGTCACTGTCAGAGACCATACGAAGGCAAACAATGCCTTTTGTCCAAGGGGAAGATCATTCTGAATGCAAGCTCAAGGGCTGTGAAAAATGGGGGAATTAAGGATAATGTGATCGATGTGAATCCATCATGGACAGAATGGGGTGATGGGAACAGGGTTACAAGAGTGGGTGAGTACTGGGTAACTCTTTAAGCCAGTAGGGTCAGCAATGATAGAATCAGCTCTCTCTGTGCTGTAATGGGGTAAGATTCCATCACACACTTTGATTATAATATTACACTCTGGTCCAGACACCATCCTTTCACAGGCTTCTGTGATTACAGTCAATTAATAGCCTCCTATAGATGCTCTTAATTAAAGATGAGATCAGGGCAATAGTGAGAAACAATATAAAATCTAAGAGGTAGAATATTGAGTCCATCTGGGTGGAGATTAGGAATAGTAATGGGGAAAAATATCTGGTGTGAGTTGTCTATCGGCCACCGAATAATAACATTACAGTGCCACAGGCAATAAAACAGAGAAATATCTGAAGTATGTAAGAATGGAACAGCAGTTATCATGGGAACTTTAACTTGCACATAGATTGGGTGAATCAAGTTGGTCGAGGCACTCTTGGGGGATTTCAAAGAATGCATCTGTGATGGCTTTCTTGAACAGCATGTTACTGACCCTACAAGGGAATGTGTTATCTTGGACCTGGTCCTGTGCAATGATGCAGATCTTGTAGTTAGGGATCCTTCTGGAAAGAGTGATCACAGTATGACTGAGCTTCTCATACCAATAGAGGGTGCAACAATTCCATCGAAAACCAGTGTAATATGCCTAAACAATGAAGACTACAATGAGATGAGGGAGGATTTGGCCAGTGCAGACTGGGAACACAGGCTTTATGGTGGGATGGTTGAGGAACAGTGGACTTTCAAAGAGATTTTCAAAAAGATAGAGGCAGGAAAGTTGTTTCCACTGATAGGTGAGACTAGAACTAGGGGACATAAACGCAAGATTTGGGGGAGTGGATTTAGGGTGGAGATGAGGAACTGCTTTCCCCAGAGGGTGGTGAATCTGTGGAATTCTCTGCAGATGAAACAGTGGAGGCTACCTCAGTAAATATATTTAAGACAAGGTTGGTAGATTTTTGCATACTAGGGGAACTAAGGGTCATGCGGAAAAGGCAGGTAGGTGCAGATGAATCCATGGCCAGATCAGCCACGATCTTATTGGACGACAGAGCAGGCTCAATGGGCCAGATGGCCGACTCCTGCTCCTATTTCTCATTTTCACTTTTAGAATATTGTTATTAATACATAATCTTCTACAGCTATGAAATGATGCAAAACTTCAACAAACTAATCGTAATATATGAAAATGAAAATAATTTTTTATATAAGGAAAAGAAGGAAAAAAGAGAACCCCAACTAACTAAAAAAAAACAATAACTACAAAAGAAAGAAATAAGGAAAAAAAATCCCATTAGGAATCAACCCCCGGAGCAATACGTCTTACCATCATCTATATATATAAAGGAAAAGAATCATCAACCACCAATTCATGTTTATATAGAATAAAATTGGAAAGAAACCATATAAAATAACTCAAATTAAATGATAATATTTGGCAAAAGAGCCCATCTTCTCTCAAAATCAAATCGAGGATCAAAAGTTTTACTTCTAATTTTTTCCAAACTGAGACATAAAATTACTTGAGAAAACAAATGAATTAATGCAGGGACAGAGGTACATTTCCATTTTAATAAAATAGCCCTTCTTGCCAATAATGTAACAAATAGAATTACATGTTGATCTGAAGATGAAATACCCTGAATATGATGTGGAACTATTCCAAATAGAACAGTCAATGTATTAGGTTGTAAATTAATTCTCAGCGATTTAGAAATTGTAGAAAATAAAGATTTACAAAAAGATTTTAATGAAGAACATGACCAGAACATATATGCTACTTCAGTTTTACACCTATCACAGTAATTGTCTATGCTAGGAAATAATTTGGATATTCTCTCCTTTGTTAAATAATAATGGTGAACAATTTTAAATTGAATTAAAACAGTGATTGGTACATATTGAAGAATTTACCATTTTCAGAACTCGCAACCAATCTTCATTAACAAAGCTCATATTAAGTTCTCTCTCCCAATCTTGTTTAATCTTTAGTGAGAGGTTATCTTTTTATAGTAAAATTCAATTATAAATTCTACCAATGGAACCTCTTACTAAAGGATTCAAATTCAAAATGGTTTCCAACAAATCAGATTCTTGCATATGTGGAAATTTAGATAAGTATTGTTGTAAGAAATGTCTGATCTGAAAATATTGCAGAAAGTGTGTATGAGAGAGAGAATATTTGCTGATTAACTCATCAAAAGTCATCAATCGACCATCACAAAATAAATCTGTAGAAGAACAGATCCCCTTAATTCTCCATAAGAGAAAAGTGGGATCAGTTATTGAAGGTTTAAATTTAAAATTTCGATATAGAGAACCATATAATTTAAGTTGTTTAATATTTTAAAAATTGCGAAACTGAAACCAAATCCATAAGTACTGTTTAATAACAGGGTAGAGATTTAAATTTGGAATTTTAGACAGCTGTAAAGGTAATGGAGCTCCCAATAATGAGGTTAAATAAAATTGTTTGACAGCTTTGACAAATTGTTTGACAAATCAATCCAAACTGGTTTTTGGCTCTTATCAAGCCAATATAACCAAAAACATAATTGCCAGATATTAATAGCCCAATATTACAGCCTTAAATTAGGAAGTGGAAGTCCACCATCTTTTTTAGATTATCATAAATGATACTTATTAACTCTTGGTCTTTCATTGTTCCAAGTAAAGGACAAAATAATGGAGTCAATTTGATCAAAATTTTTTTAGTTAAAAAGATAGGTATATTTTGAAAAAGATATAAAACTCTAGGTAAAATCATCATTTTCACGGCATGGATATGACCTATTAAAGAAAGAGTAAGTGGATTCCATCTAGAAAATAGTTGTTTCATGGAGTCCATTAAAGGAACTACATTAGCCTTATAGAGATCTTTATATTGGATATCTTTATATCCAAGACACCTATCTTGGAATGTTCTGTGGCAGATGGAACTGCTCCACATTTCTTTTCTATACAGAGCAATGTCTGACCTGCTCCCAACACCTGCCAACCTCAGCACCTGGTATGAAGATAAGACAGACAGGTGTGCTGGTTGTGGTGAGAAGGGAACACTTCAGCATATTTTGAGTGCATGCAGGGTCAATCTTTCAGCAGCGTGTACACTTGGAGTCGTAACAACGTTCTCAAAGTTGTAACAGAAGCGGTTGAGCAGAGAGTACTGCAGCACAACTTATCTCATGCCCCATGCTGCACAGAACATCGCATATCATTTGTGTAAGATGGCTCCAAGTCAAGGGTGTACAGCGCAGGCCCACGATCGAGCATACTTTCTTCAGCCAATGATTGGTGTGTCAAGGCCGAACTGGATGGGAGAGGCAGTTTCCCGGAGCAAATAGTTTTCACCACATTGCATCCAGATATAATCGCATGGTCTGACACCAGTAGAGAGATGGTTATTGGAGAACTCACAGTCCCCTGGGAAAACAACATCGATGAAGCCCATGAGCACAAGTTAACCAAGTATGCAGAATAAAGATCAGATTGCAGAGACAGAGGGTGGACGGTCTCATGCTATCCATTCAAAGTAGGGTGCCGTGGCTTTATTGCGTTCACTTTCCAGAAGTGGCTGCGTGACCTTGGCTTCACTAGAAGAGAGATCAAGTCAACCAGCAGGGCTGTAGCTGAGGCAACAGAGACAGGATCATCATGGGTGTGGACCAAGTACGTCCAAAGGGGAGATAATCGGACAGTGTATCCATCTTTTGTAAACTCTTCATTAGCTGCATAGATACCTGAAGAGTGGACTATCTGTTGGATGGAAGCGACCAACAACTCTGATAGAGGCAGATGCCAAGTTGTTAAGCTCATCAGTGGGAGGTGGTGCTTTAGCACTGCTGGCCCACCACCTCGAGGGAGTCTTGATCATAAACGGGCCGAAACTCCTGAAGACAGGTGGCAGGTCAACTGATGATCCCACTGATAATAGCACAGGACAGTTAACAGCTTATCTAAATCTTTAAAAGAATTAACAATTCTAAATGGAATATCATTATGTATAAAAACAGGGGCATTTAATGGAAACAATTCACTTTTATTCAAGTTAAGTTTATATCCTGAAAATTTTCCAAAATCCTTTAGTATTTCCAAAAGATTAGGAATTGATTCCTCAGGGTTCGAACTAAAAACCAAAATATCATCTTCATAAAGAGAAAACTTATGTATGGTCCCATTCATAGAGATACCATGGATATTTTTACCTTCTCGGAGTGTTATGGCCAAAGGCTCCTGTACAAGATTAAATAGCAACGGGCTTAATGGACATCCCTGTCTAGTACCACGCAAAAGTGAAAAAAGAGGACCTGAAATTATTAGTAATAACCATAGCAGTAGGATTCTTATAGATCTTTTGAATCCACCTATTGAAATTATTACCAAAACCAAATTGTTCTAATGCTTTAAACAGATATGACCACTCAACACTATCAAATGCTTTTTCTGTGTCAAGAGAAATAACACATTGGGGTTCCATAGATAATGATGTTAATCAGTCTCCGAACATTGGAGAAAGAGTAATGGCCTTTAATAAAGCCTGTTTGATCCTTAGAGATGATTTTAGTTAAAATATTTTCCAAGCAGTCAGCTATTATTTTAGAAAGGATTTTTGCATCAACAGTTAATAACAAAATAGTTCTATATGATGAACATTCAGTAGGATCTTTATCTTTCTTAAGGATTAAGGAAATAGACGCTTCATAGAAAGAAGAAGGTAAATTACCCTTCTCAAAGGATTCATGAAATATTTCCAAAAGGTATGGAGAAAGTAATCTTTCAATTTTTTTGTAAAATTCTACCGAATAAGTCCAGAAGCTTCAACTGATTGCATTGACAACATAACTTTCTGAATTTCATGCTCAGTAATTGGAGCATCAAAAATCTGTTGATCTTCAACAGTAATTTGAAGAAATTTAATCATGTAAAAAAGCCTTCATTTTGGAGGAGTCTGCAGGAAATTGAGATCTCGAAAGATCAGAGTAAAAGTCCTGAAAAATATTATTGATGTCTTCATGGTTACTTGCTATATCTCCATTTTCTTTACAAATCTTTAAAATTTGTGTCTTAGCTCTAGCTGCCCTTAATTGGGAGGCTAAGAGCTTATTATCTTTATCCCTAAGAATATAAAACTGACTTTTCAATGTAAGCAAATATCCTCCAATAGGATAAGTTAATAATAAATTATATTTGTGATTGTAATTCCACTCTTCTTTTAAACACAACAACATTTGGAGAGGTTGCATTGATGTTATCTAAGTCTTTAATTTGTTTAGAGGTTTTATCTAATTCCATTCTTGTCTGTTTCTTCAATTTAGCTATATACAAAATAATCTGACCATGTAAATAGGCTTTTAATGTATCCCAAATCACTAACTTTGAGACGTATCCTGTATTATTAAAGAGAAAAAACTCTTTTATCTGAGTTTCAATAAACTCAAAAAATTCTGAACTTTGTAACAAATGTTCTGGAAAACGCCAAAGTGGTCTGGTAGAAGCAACATCTTTTAGTTCAAATATTAGGTTTAAAGGAGCATGATCAGAGATAATAATTGCATCATATTCACATTTCTGAACATTAAATAGAAGTCAAGGGTCGACTATATAATAGTGGATTCTCGAATATTTATTATGAACATGTGAGAAAAATAATATTCTCTATCACTAGGATGTATATACCTCCAACTTACAATTAAGCCATAATCAATTTAAAAGGAATTAATAAGTGATGCAGAACGATTAGGGAGTTGATATTTGGATGATGACTTATCCATTAAGGGACTTAAACAAGAATTAAAATCACCATCCATTAATAACATATATTCATTTAGATCAGGTAATAGAGCAAAGACAGCTTTAACAAATGAGGGATCATCAACATTTGGTCCATAAATATTAAACAAAATCATTTTCCTGTTAAGAATTGTTCCTTTAACAATCAAAAATCTACCATTAATATCGGCTATAATATCCTCTTGGTTAAAAGGCATATTGGAATCAATAAAAATAGAGACACCTCTAATTTTATTTTGAGAATTTGTATGAAACTAAGGATCCTTCCAAAATTTAAAAATTCAATTTTTATCACATAACTTGATATGCAACTCTTATGCAAAAATTATATCAGGTTGGAATCAGTTAATAGTTTTAAATGTTTTCTTGCACTTAATAGGATGGTTCCAACCACGGACATCCCAACTTAAAACATTTAACTGTTTAAATATCATCATGAGACTTCATATCTAAAAAAAAGTAGTTAGACGCATGTCAGGATAAGATAGTCGAGAATGACGGAGATAAACAACAATAATAATAATTTGCGTACGCTCCGGGATTCCATAATGGGGATAAAAAATAAGAAAAGATAAAATAAAAAAACCCACCCAAACTACAAAGCCCAGAAATAAATCAATATCAATAGACGCAAGCCCCAAAGAATTCATAAAAAGCAATTATAAACTCCACCTGCCTAAATAAAAAGTAAAAATGTAAAAAGTAATCTCTGTCTCCCTCTACTGGATGTAAAACTCATTACAGTCGACATAACAAAATAATTCCTGACGAAGGATCTCGGCCCGAAACGTTGGCTACTCTTTTCTCACGGATGCTGCCTGACCTGCTGAGTTCTCCCAGCATTGTGTACGTACTCAAAATAATTGATTTGGAAGGAACGGTGTTTTTTTTTAAAGGAAAACGACCTTCAATTTTGAGAATAACTTTCAAAATATTAGGTAAGGAAAGAAAAACACGTCCAAAACAATTCTTGAAATATTTGCACAGAAGAAAAACAATCGCTGTCCTTAAATTATCCAATCTATCTTTAAAAAGTAAAGAAATTCAGAAAATTACTTAAAAGATCTTTACAAAAGCATACAGAGAAAAAAGTAATTAATTCATTTAAATGCTATAAACAAAAAATTTTAGATGGTTCAAAGTTATCTACAGTCTTTCAACAGTTCTCCCGTTATGTCTTCTGAGGTTAAAACCATCCAAACAAGTCTATTTCAGAGATAAAAGTACATTTTAAGGTAAAGACTTTCTATAACCATCAAATCTTCCAATTTCATCACTCTTACATCGCAAGACAATCAAACAGTTGTAAATCATTCAAACTACATGCTTCAGACTTGTCAGGCAGTGAATTAATAAAACACAATGCTTCGGCTGGGTCATCAAAATTACGAACCCCAGAATTTTTGACGAAAAGCCTTAATTTAGCTGGGTATTGAAGTGAAGGGAAAAGCTTTTTTTGATAAGCCGTACGCATAGCCAGAGCGAATCCAGAACGTTTCTTAACAATTTCACGTGGAAAATCTTCAACAAAGCGAATCTCCGAACTTTGAAATTGAAACAACCTTTGTTTTCTTGCAAGCTTAATAATGCGGTCTTTGTCTCTAAAACGAAGAAAACGCACAGCAATATGCCTGTTTTTACCTTGGTCCAAAAGATTTAAAGCACCGATTCTGTGAGCCATTTCAGTCCCCGGCGGTTGTGGGTAAGCCTCCGGAAATAAAGACTGAAACATTTTAGCAAAATAATCCAGTGTGTCGGCAGGTTCTGATTTCTCTTTAATCCATCAATTCGGATATTATTCCGACACGACCGAGCTTCCAGATCGACGATTCGTTGTTGAGCCTTTTCCGAACGAGAAGAAAGGTCAGCCGCATTTCGACTAACTTCTTTAAGATCGAGGCTCAGAGAATCAATTTTTTCCTCAAAAGGGTGAAATTTAACTTTTAGTTGAGTTACTTCAGTAATGATATAGCTGATTTGAGACTCTAATCTCTTTTCCCAAGGCGGTTCCTCCGAGGACTCGTCAGCTTTCTTTAGGCTTCCCGTTCCCTTCCCGTTGTCCGGATTCCTTGTGGTGCTTCTTAGGGTCGCTATGATTATAACTGTTGCTCTACAGATCCGGCTGAGTAAAGTTAAACTTTCAAAGTTTAAGTCGGAAAAGGGAGAGACTAAAGGTGGACAGAAAGAAACTGTCTTACATGTCCACAGGTGGGAGGCGGAGTCTATCTCTTACGTTCTTATGTTCTTAAGTAGTACAGACCGGCTGAGGGCGGGGGGAGGGAGGAGAGGTCACTCATGAGCAGTTTGGGAGGAGGGTTCACACACAGGGCAGTGAGGAATGGGGTGTCACACTCGACGCCAAAAGTCCAAAACTCAAAGGGGCTTGGAAGTCCACGTGCAAGTTTCCCTAAAGTTCAATTTGCAAGAAGAGTTGGTGATGAGGAAGACAGATGCAATGTTCACGTTCATTTTGAGAGGACTAAGGCCCCACTTGGAGCATTCTGGGTAGTTTTAGGCCCCTTATCTGATAAAGGATGTTCTGACATTGGAGAACGTTCAGAGTTGGTTCACCAGAATGATTCCGGTAATGAAAGGGTTACTTTATGAGGAACAATTAATGGCTCTGGGCCTGTACTCACTGGAATTCAGAAGAATGGGGGGGGGGGAAGGTATCTCATTGAAACCTATTTAATGTTGAAAGCCCTTGAGAGTGGGGTAGGGGGTGGAGGTGTTAGACCAGAGGCCACAACCCTGGGACAGAGGAACGTCCATTTAGAATGGAGATAATTAGGAATTTCTTAAACCAGACAATCTGTGGAATTCATTGCCAAAGGCCGCTGTGGGAGGCTGTCAGTAGGGTTATTTAAGGCAGAGGTTGATAGATTCTTGATTAGTCTCACTAAGTACTCTGAAACATCGGGATTGTCAGAAATCCATCAGTATCCGTGGTCCCCAAGGAGGGGGAAAGGATGTGATTGCACTGGACAGGGTGTAGAGATCCATCATGGTGGTGTTTGTGATGGAGCAGTGTGGTTATAAAGGACAGAATGGATAGACCCTTCCCTTGGAGTGGAGGATGCTGAGGGGAGACCTGATAGAGGTACAATATCCTTACAGGCAAAGTCAGGGTCGTCCATATTTGAAACCTTCCCCTTGGCAAATGTGTCTGAAACTAAACAGACAGGGATTGGACAATGGTGAGGAGGTTTAGAGGGGATCTGAGGAAGAATGTTCACATGGGGGTGTGAGGGTTGGAACCTGGAACACACTACTTGAGGGGATGGTGGAGGGACAGACTCACAATGTTTAAGAAATACCTTGAGAAGCACTTGAATAACCAAGGCAGAGAAGGTTATGGACCAAGCGTCAGTGAATGGGAATAATGTGGATTGGTCTTTAATGGTTGGGACAGACATAGTGGGCTGGAGAGTCTGTTTCTGTGGTTAAGACTGACATAGTCCTGCAGACTCAGGACATTGTACACTTTGATCAGACACTCTGGCCCCAAAATAAACCAAGAAAATCATGAAGGTGTGAGGAGTGTGTTGTCTATGAAAGGTGGGAAGACTCAGTTACAAGGCCTGAGAGCAGAGAGACGGGGTAACATTTATGGAACAGATGTAGAAACCACAACAGTTATACATTCCATCTGGTGTAGAAATGCAGGAGGAAAAGCAATTCAGTCACAGCCACAGGAGAAGCTGCGGATAATGTTGGATCCATGGAGGAATGGTGTAATGTGACAAACCTGACCCTCGGGCACATGTCAGTCCCACCACATGCACACCGTTCAAAAAGCAGAAAGAGAGGATCAGAGTAATATTGAATAACACTGGACTGTAGAAGCTTTGATAATATGGAACAGAGACAGGCTGAGTGAAGGAGCCCCATAATTAGAAATAGGACAACTTGTGAGATGAGCGAGGAATATTTCTTAATGTAATTTATCGTTGTTTTTGTGTATTGTGCAAGGCTACTCAGGAAAAGTTCAAAAATAAATTTATTATCAAATAAAACCCGAGATTCATTTATTTGCCAGAATTCACAGTAAATCTAAGAAACAGAATAGAATCAATGAAAGACTGTGTCAACAAGACAGACTAACAACGAATGTGCAAAGGAACACAAGCTGAACACATACTAAATAAATAAGCAATAAAATTAGAATCAGGTTTATTATCACTGTCGTGAAATTTGTTGTTCTGTGACAGCAACACATAAACTCTGTAAATTACAGTAAATATATTTTTAAAAGGACAACTTAAACAAGCAGCTTAATCAGTGGCAGGAGCAGGTCACAGTGACGAGGTTTCCCGCAGGTCACCGATGCTGTTTAAAAGGACAGAAGGGACAAATGGGCCGGCTGTTTTTGACAGTCGGAGTGTCAGGCTTTGGCTCGAAAGAGATGTTGGCTCCGGGTAAGCTTTTGCTAAAGTTCCCTTTTGGTTTCTCTTACTGTAGCTAGTGCAGTAAACGGCTATTATACATTCTTCATGCTGGATGTTGGAGTCCTGGGAGATCCAGAGTCTCCCAGGGAACGACATCTGTGTGAAGTGCATCCAGCTGCAGCTCTTTGAAGACCATGTTAGGGATCTGGAGCAGCAACTGGATGACCTTCAGCTTGTACGGGAGAGTGAGGAGATAATTGATCAAAGTTACAGGGAAATAGTTATCCTGAAGTTGCAGGAGGCGAGTAGCTGGGTGACTGTCAGGAGAAATGGAAATGTGGACAAGCTGTTAGCACAGAGCACCCTGTGGCGATTCCCCTCAATAATAAGTAAACCATGTTGGATACTGTTGTGGGGGATAACCTCCTAGATGAATGCCACAGAGACCGGGTTACCGGCACTGAGCATGGGTCCATGGTGCAGAAGGAAAAGAGGGAGAAGTGCGGAGCGGTAGTGATAGAGGACTCAGTAGTGACAAGGGACTCAGTAGTGATAGGGGAATCAGTAGTGATAAAGGACTCAGTAGTGACAGGGGAATCAGTAGTGATAAAGGACTCAGTAGTGACAGGGGACTCGGTAGTGATAGAGGACTCAGTAGTGACAGGGGACTCAGTATCAGAGGAAAAGACAGGAGATTCTGTGAACATGAACAGGATACCTGAATGGTGTAAGACTGCCGGGTGCCAGGGTCAGGGCTGTTTTGAATTGTGTTCACACCATATTGGACAGGGAGGGAGGGCAGTCAGATGTCTTGGTACATATTGGTACCAATGACATGGGAAGGAAAAGCAAAGTGGTCCTGAAGAGAGAATTTTGAGAGCTGGTGGAGAACTGAGAAGCAGGATTCTGGATTGTTGTCTATGCCACTGGTGAGGGTAGAAACAGGATGATTTGGCAAATTAGTTCGTGGCTGAGGAGTTGGTGCAGGGGCCAGGGCTTTAGGTTCTTGGATCATTGGGATCTCTTCTGGAGGAGGTATGACCTGTTCAAAAGTAATGGCTTGCACCTGAAAGGGATGGGAACTGGAGTGAAGGGACTCAGGATAGGACAGATGGTAAATAAGCAAAGATAGCGAGCAGACAGACTGTAACGTAGGGCAGGCAGGTGACAGGACAAAACTGCAGCCAGAACGGTATCAGTGCTTTGGTGATGCAAAATCAAGAAGTGTAGCAAATACAACACTCAATGCACAGAGTTACAATATGGCAACAAAGAATATAGGATTGAGACAGGTTTTAGATAACAAATAAGACATTTATTAAACACTGCTGAAAAAAAACCCAAAAGTAAGCAAACGACTAACTTAACTGGAAGTGGATTGCTGTATGGCAGCTCGAACCGTTCTTAAAATGAGAAATACAAACTCAGTTCTTTAAAGTAGTAGGTGCAAAAGTCCAAATGATTTACAAAGTCAGTGAGGAGAGACTTTCCTTGCAGTAATAAATTCTCTTACGTGACGTTACTGCTGATCCTAGCCAGTCTGCCTTGCCTGAAGGATTTACGATGAAGGAAATAAAAACTGCTCAAAGGCACTGACCTTTCCTTGGCGAAACCCTGCTCCATTCCTTTCTGCTCTTTATCTGGGATCTACCTTGGACTGCAGGTTCCTTCCGATTGAGTATTAAATAAGGTCGAACTTGTTTTACCGCCGACATCAATTTTCCTCGATCCTTCAGCTTCCCGAACTTCGATAATTCTTCACTCTCTGACCGAACTTTAACTGGCAGCAATTTTCAGAACTGCTGGCTCAACAGTTCTTACAATGGAAATCAAAACTCCACTTTTAAATGAAACTGCGTCGTAAAATCAAATACGCAGCAGAACGGAGTCACTGACGACTTAAGCCGCAAACTGACCTGCGCTACAGGGATGCGTGCCCCTTTTATACCCTGTTGAAAAAAACCCATCACAAGACCTCTCACTGGCGGGAAAATCACATCACTCCACTATCACAAGACCATTGCATCATGCCCAGCAGAGCCTCAATTACACCGTGGTCACGTGACAGCCACAGGATACCCACAGGTACATAACAACAGAGCTTAAGAAATAAGGTGAATGATCTTTTTCCACTTTTACAGATTGTCAGTTATGATGTTGTGGCCATCACTGAATCGTGGTTGAAGGACGGTTGTAATACAATATACATCTAGAAATGCTTTTTCTTCGCAAATATCCACAAAAACACAGGATTACCCCAAAGAATGACAGTTAAATGTTAAAAACTGATTTGCCCAATCTACCTGCATGTTGAAATCTCCCATGATTATCACAACATTGCCCTTTTGACACACCTTTTCTATTTCCTGTTGAAATCCGTGGTCCACATCCCAGCTATTGTTGGGAGGCCTGTATATAACTGCCATCAGGGTCCTTTTACCCCTGCAGTTTCTCAACTCAACCCACAAGGATTCAACATCTTCGGATCTTATGTTACACTTTCTCCCGATTTGATGCCATTTTTTTTTTACCAGCAGAGCCATGCCAACCCACCTGCCTACCTTTCTATCCCTCCAGTACAACGTGTAACCTTGGACTGACCCCCGGCTTGTACGGGAGAGAGTGTATACATTTCTCTGACATTAAATTGGACCCTTGAACCTTTGAAGTCTTATGGTCTATGAAAACTTGTTAGTTTTCACCCCTGGTTCAAGAGTCAGATAATTGAGAAGTAACAACTGTTACTAATCCTGTGGTGAGAGTCCTGAGGCTCCTGTACCTTCTTCCTGACGGCAGCAGTAGGAACAGAGCACGGTCTGGATGGAGCCACACAACAACAAATTTCACGACATTGCCACTGATATTAAACCTGATTCTGAGTGATGGTGCAATTACATAAATCCTTGGCTTCCAACTTTGCAGAAGGTAACTAGGAGCTTCTCGGAAACATAGTCACCACTGTACCAGACACCGTTTTATTGGTCCTTGCCAGATCTCTCCCTGGACACTGTTGCCTCATCAGGAACCACTCCTCATGTCTTCTCCCACACCCCCCCAGAAATGCAGATTCTCCTTAAATCCATAATACACATCATTCCCACTTTGTCTGGAGTCCTAGTGACTGCATCCTTCAAATCCCAATGTTCCCACCATGATAAACACTGCCAGACAGGGAGATGGAGTAAACATCAATTTTATTTGTATTTAGTATTAAAAAGCCTTGACATTGAAGCATGAAAGAATTTTTCCCTCCCTCCCGACCCACCACCAGCATAAAATCACGTTTCCAGATCTCCCTGCAATCATCCCACAGCCCATGGTTTAAAGTCTCAATTTAACTCCAGCACCTGCCACCCACTCCCCTCCCATCCCACACGGGCCAGAAGCCACTCTCGGTCAACAATCAAATTGACTGAATGAGCAAATCTATTCACCAACTGTGAGTCTCCAGATGCCGACCAGGGCTGAGCTGTGGGTCAGAGCTGTTCCCCACTAAGCCCCATCCCACACACACTAAAGTGATTCAGCTTTCTATGAAAAGCAACATTACATTCCGGCTCCTGAAGTGAATCAGCAAATTATCCGTATTCCTAAGCACAAAGATCAAAGCATAAATCATATTTTTCCCCGGAGAATATCACGTAATCACCCAGAGTCCCAAGATTACACACTGTTCCCATAGATTTCTTCATCCATATTCTGCTGTGAACTGAATTTCCTGCAGGGGGGAGAGAGGCGAGGAGAGATGGTTATGGAGTGAGGCATCAGCAGCAAACCTCCCCAACACTGACAATGAAACCTACTGAACACCTCCCCCATCCCACACTGGGAATAATGTCCAGTGATTCCAATTCCCAACAAGCAGTACAACATAATCTGTAACATTAAATCCATTCCCCACATCACAACCATAACACGTCCCGCAAAACCCATCTCCCCTACCACCATAAATCACCCACAACATCCCCATACCCCAAACTCTCCCTACCGCCCTCCCCCACCACAAAACACTGAGCAACCCTGGAAAAGCAGCAATTCCAATGACAAACTATGAAAACTGGGCACTGGATCCCTGGAATGGAACGGAGCAGGAGGCCATTCCCAGGGTGAGGTGCTGTGGGGACTGGTTACACCCCCTCCCACAGTTCCGGTTCCAGACCGGGGTTTCTCAGTGCCCAGACTGTGCTGTAATGACCAGCTCCAGCTCCAGTGACAAGAGCTGGGAAGCCCAGCATTGACCGGTGTCCAACACGGTTCCTACCTCAGGCCGTGGCAGAGGAGTTGGAGGAGGATTCTCCTTTGTCAGAAGCTGTGAATGGAAGGACAGGCAGGAAAACATTTATTATCGATGCAGAGCAGACTCGGAGAAACAAAGACAGTCACATCACACAATACACCACCGCACAAACACAGGTATATACAGGTAATCTCACACCCTGACAGAGACATACACAGTGGTGTCACACACACAAAACTCCCATTCTTTAGATGAGACACAGCGATCATGAACAATGTAACACAACCATCCAGCTGTGATTTAGTGAACTTACTTTTGGTGGGATTGTAGCCTTTGTTCCCTGCTGAGAAACACGCTGCTGTAAAACAGAGACAGTCAGTGAGAACGGTCCCACATCCCCAGCATTTAACCAGATAGATTCAGTACCTGCCCAGTGGGCTCTGAATCCCAATCAAACAGAACTCAAGCTACAATCTGTGAAAGGAGACACATCCAACTGGACCAGTGTGGCCCCAACTCATTGTAAGGCCATGAGACGGAACAAAGCTGGTGTGTGACAGAGTGGTCAGTGGGAGTTTGGAGTGACCATTTACTCTAATACTGACCCTGGTCAGGTCCACCAGGTATGGATGCACACGGTAATGAGAGGCTCAGGTGGGACAGGTAGGAGGAACTGATTTCCCGGAGCAGAGGAGTCCATAATCAGAATCTGTAAGTGAGGAACAAGATCACTGGAAGTGACCGGAGGAAAGAATGTTCTCCATCTCCTCCCAGAGGGTGGCTGGGATCGAACACACTGAAGGAATGGTGAAGACAGACTCTCACAACACTGAAGATAGATCCAGACAGGTACTTGAATCACCAAGATACCGAGAGGGGCAAGGAAATGGAATCAGAGTGTGCAAGTGTGTGGTCAGCAATGGCAGGTCGGGCCAAAGGGAGTAATTCCATGCAGTCTGACCCAATGACTCTTGAACTGGGAGAAAATCGAGAACAAGGTGACCGTGTTACATACCCCGTGGGTATCTTGTGACTGCCACATGAGCATGAAGTAATTGAGTCTCTGCTGGGCGTGATGTAATGGTCTTGTGATGCTGGAGTGATGTAATTTCCTGCCAATGTGAGGTCACATGATGTAATTTCCCCCCCCCCCCCCAGTGAGAGGTCATGTGATGGCCTGTTTCAACAGGTATAAAAGGGGAAAGCCTTGCTGTGACGCAGGTCAGTTCGTGGTTTAATTCGTCAGTGACTCCATTATGCTGCGTATTCGTCTCATGACGTAGTTTTGTTATAAAGTGGAGTCTTACTTTATGTCTTAAGTTTCAAAGGTTATTGCTGGCAGTTTTGCTACAATACTGTCAGTCTAGTCCAGTCAGAGAGTGAAGATTTATGGAAGTATGGAGACCTGAAGGATTGAGAAAAGTTGGTGTTGTTGGCAGTAATACAAGATCAACCTTATTCAATCCTCATTCGGAAGAGACAGTAACCTGCATGCGAAATAGTCCCTGCTATAAGAGCGGAAAGAGCTGGATGCAGCGTTATTCGCTACGGAAAGGTCAGTGCCTTTAAGCCGTTTTATTTCCTTCATCGTATATCCTTCAGGCAAGGCAAAGTTTGGCTGGGATCAGCAGTAACGTCACGTCGTTGAGGAATTCGTTACTTTGGGAAAGTCTCTCCTAATTGACTGTGTAAATCATTTGGACTTTTGCATTTACCAGTTTTAAGAACTGTGTTCGCATTTATCGCTTTAAGAACTGTTCGAGTTGCTGTACAGCAGTTAACTTCCGGTTAAGTTAGTTGTTTGCTTACTTTCGGTTTTTTATTGAGCAGTGTTTAATAAATGTTTTATTTGTTTATATAAAAAAAAACCCTGTGTCAATTCTATGTTCATTGTGTCGTAACAACCGTTACTCTATAAGATGATCAGAGGCGTAGATAACGTGGACAGCCAGCTTTGGCTTTAAGCAGGAAAGCAATGTCTAATACCAAAGAACATCCTTGTGAGGCTGATTGAAAGAAAGTACAGTGGGAGGACGTCACAGGGGTGTGTGGGACACTGCTGGGGGTGGTGTCGGGGCTGACACATTACGGACAGTTAAGAGGCGGGAATTGTTATAATGGGAGAAGGAAGAGAGGTGGGGAATGGGGGGGGTTGAAGACAGGCTGCGTTGGATGTGGGCACCTTTGGGTGTAGAAACACAACGGTGCTGGGATGGGGTTTGCTGAGGAATGCCAGGAGGACACACCCTGCCCAAGCCCCCTTCCCCAGGGCAACAGTCCAACTCCCTCCAGTCCTACCTCTCTTTTTGTAGGCAACACCAACAGCGATGACGACCACCAGGATCACCAGGACCACAACGACAGCGATGATCCAGATTGGGATGGAGTTGGACTTCGGACCTGTTGGGATTCAGAGAAACAGTGACATCAGTGACAGAGACAGGGATAACCCCGATTCTCCCTCCACCACCCCACCCACGCCCTCACCCTCCCAACCTACAGAGAGAGACCAACCATCCTGTCTTAGAATCAGTGATTCCTCCCTCTGTCCAACCCTGGGTTTCTGATCAACAGTGTCACCTCACTGTGCTCCTGGACCAGAGGTCAACAGTGTCCCAGCCCTGGGCCAGTGGTCAGCCAAGCCCCCTCCCTCTCACTGCCCATGTACCACCCCACTAGTGCGTGTCTCTTACCCTGGATCAGGACGAGGGGCTCGGGGAGACCCCGGTGTTCCACCTGACAGGAGAACTTTCCTGTGTCCATGCCTTCCACCTGCACCGTCCTGGTCAGCTGGTAGGTGTTGTCGTGATTGGGCAGGATCCCGTGGGAATGGGCCTCCTCCAGGGTCTGGCCATTCCGCAGAATCGTCACGTCGATGGACTGAGGGTAGAAGCCAGTGGCCACACAGGAGAGGAGGCGGCCATCCTTGGAGGCGGTGAACGAGACTTCGGGGGGATCTGGGGGGGGAGAGGAGGCAGTGAGTGGGGGCAGAAAGGGGAGCAAGAGGAGGGGGGTGATAGGAAAGGGCAAAGGCGGAGAGAAAAAGGCGAGAGGAAGAGAAGACAGAGAGAGAGTGGAGACGGCGGGGTGGCAGAGACGGAAGACGGCGGGGGGAGAGAGGGGAGGCGGCGGGGGGAGAGAGAGGAGACGGCGGGGGGAGAGAGAGGAGACGGCGGGGGGAGAGAGAGGAGACGGCGGGGGGAGAGAGAGGAGACGGCGGGGGGAGAGAGAGGAGACGGCGGGGGGAGAGAGAGGAGACGGCGGGGGGAGAGAGAGGAGACGGCGGGGGGAGAGAGAGGAGACGGCGGGGGGAGAGAGAGGAGACGGCGGGGGGAGAGAGAGGAGACGGCGGGGGGAGAGAGAGGAGACGGCGGGGGGAGAGAGAGGAGACGGCGGGGGGAGAGAGAGGAGACGGCGGGGGGAGAGAGAGGAGACGGCGGGGGGAGAGAGAGGAGACGGCGGGGGGAGAGAGAGGAGACGGCGGGGGGAGAGAGAGGAGACGGCGGGGGGAGAGAGAGGAGACGGCGGGGGGAGAGAGAGGAGACGGCGGGGGGAGAGAGAGGAGACGGCGGGGGGAGAGAGAGGAGACGGCGGGGGAGAGAGAGGAGACGGCGGGGGAGAGAGAGGAGACGGCGGGGGAGAGAGAGGAGACGGCGGGGGAGAGAGAGGAGACGGCGGGGGGAAAGGAAGGAGACGGCGGGGGGAAAGGAAGGAGACGGCGGGGGGAAAGGAAGGAGACGGCGGGGGGAAAGGAAGGAGACGGCGGGGGGAAAGGAAGGAGACGGCGGGGGGAAAGGAAGGAGACGGCGGGGGGAAAGGAAGGAGACGGCGGGGGGAAAGGAAGGAGACGGCGGGGGGAAAGGAAGGAGACGGCGGGGGGAAAGGAAGGAGACGGCGGGGGGGAAGGAAGGAGACGGCGGGGGGGAAGGAAGGAGACGGCGGGGGGGAAGGAAGGAGACGGCGGGGGGGAAGGAAGGAGACGGCGGGGGGGAAGGAAGGAGACGGCGGGGGGGAAGGAAGGAGACGGCGGGGGGGAAGGAAGGAGACGGCGGGGGGGAAGGAAGGAGACGGCGGGGGGGAAGGAAGGAGACGGCGGGGGGGAAGGAAGGAGACGGCGGGGGGGAAGGAAGGAGACGGCGGGGGGGAAGGAAGGAGACGGCGGGGGGGAAGGAAGGAGACGGCGGGGGGGAAGGAAGGAGACGGCGGGGGGGAAGGAAGGAGACGGCGGGGGGGAAGGAAGGAGACGGCGGGGGGGAAGGAAGGAGACGGCGGGGGGGAAGGAAGGAGACGGCGGGGGGGAAGGAAGGAGACGGCGGGGGGGAAGGAAGGAGACGGCGGGGGGGAAGGAAGGAGACGGCGGGGGGGAAGGAAGGAGACGGCGGGGGGGAAGGAAGGAGACGGCGGGGGGGAAGGAAGGAGACGGCGGGGGGGAAGGAAGGAGACGGCGGGGGGGAAGGAAGGAGACGGCGGGGGGGAAGGAAGGAGACGGCGGGGGGGAAGGAAGGAGACGGCGGGGGGGAAGGAAGGAGACGGCGGGGGGGAAGGAAGGAGACGGCGGGGGGGAAGGAAGGAGACAGCGGGGGGGGAGAGAGAGGAGATGGGTGGAAGGGGGCATGGGGCAATTGTGGGGTGTCACTCCCAGACATACATTCTGCCCCCCCCCCCCCCACCACTCACTGGGTTTCAGGTGACTCTCCCCGGCCTTGATGTATTTCTTCAGCCATTCGATGCACTCCTGCTCCAGGTATCCCTTCCAATACTGGTTCCCGGCCGTGTTCCGGTCCCACTTGTCCTTAGTGATGACACCCCAGGGCACAGGGGTCACCCACACCATCCGGTCCTTGTCGAAGGAGATGAAGTCTGACCCGTCCCAGCCGTGCTGACGGAACCCGGTGGTGGTCCCGTCGTCACGGAGCTCACAGCCGTACATCTGCTGGTAAGTGTGGATCCCTGGAACCACCCGGGGGGGGGGGGGGGGGAGGGGGGACATCCACATCTGTTAAACGTGGCTCAAATCACACCCCTACAATCCCCACAGTTACCCCGTCACCCCCAACAGTCTCCAGTTACCCCATATCCCCCAAATCCCCAGTTACCCCATCCCCCGTACCCCCCAGTTACACCGTCCCAACAATCCCCACAGATAACCCCCTCCAGTACCCACAGATACCCTGTCTCCCCACAATCCTCAATTACTCCTCCACAAACCTCACAGTTCCCCTGTACCCCACAATCCCCAGTCACCCCTACCCTGCACGATCCCCAGTGCCTCTGTAGTTTCACCCATCCCCCACACTCCCATTACCCTACCCCAAACCCGTTATCCTGTACCCCCACAAACCTGTTACCCCATCCCCCAGTTACCCTGTACCCCCCATAATCCCCAGTTACCCCATCACCCCACAATCCCCAGTTACCCCATCACCCCACAATCTACCCCACCCCCCGCACAATCTCCACAGATACCCTCAATGTGGAGGAAAAGAGCCACTAGGAGACAGCAAAGCAAAGACGCCTGTGTGCAAACAGAGAACGTTACATGCTAACTCTTGTGAGATAAGGTACGAGTCAAATCTGCTGCAAAGACAGAAACACAAACTAATGTGCTGAGCTCTGCAAGGTAGCTTAACTTGTAACTGCTTTTTATACTGAACTGTAACATACTTAGTGAGTGGTAATGTACCTATACAACCATTGGATATATTATAGTAAGTAAGTCTGCTGTTGCTATATTGAACTGTTCAAAAGGACACTGTTGTAAAAGGAGAGCAGAGTCTGGTGCTGGTGGAGACCAGCTCTCTCTCTCTCTCTCTCTCTCTCTCCTTGGTCCCAAGTAAAATAAAGATCCCAAAACGAGACTTGGGAGTCGAGTATTCTTTTCACCTAAGATCAAATTTCCACGACCATCTGGCGCAAGTCGGCAGGATCCCAGCGTTAATGAGATACGAGCGGGGGGACAGCTGGGAAAACCCCTGTAGAAAAAGAAAGCAATCGATGGTCGCTATCCTAACGTGCACAAGACAGCTGCGACTCTTGTGTCTGGGGGACAGTCCCGGCTGCTCCAACGGTAAAATGGAGAGCCGGGACCAAACTTTCACAATCTGGCAATTGAGTCGATGTGTAAGATGTGAGAGATTTGGCAGGAGTGATTGGCTCGAGGGACCGAACTCTGGGAGTAAGGCATTCCGAGGCCGTCCAGTGCAGAGACAACTCCGGGAGTACTTATCTCCGTCCGGACACTCAGTTCCTGGGGGACTGAGAAAAGATAGGGGGGGAAATTGGAAGAAATCATAAAGAACGCAGCGACTCGACTCCCACTGCTCGGGAAGGGATCACGTGAACCGGTGAAAGCTCAAAGGGAAACTGGGGTTTGGGGGACGTGAAAATTAAACCGCTCTGCAGACAGGAAGAAGAGAAAAAGGCAAGAAGGATGGGGAATGGCAGCGGTCGATCAGGTAATGCTGGTCCTGCTGATGAAGGAACTTTGAGAGTCGGTAAAAAGATGGAGAAGAACTCGAGAAGGTAAGAGAGCATCGAAAATTAATTGGGGACCCTGGTACCGCCCGGATCGCCGGCCGATACAGTAATACGTGAAACGGGATGATCGATACGGGGTAACATTTAGTAGTGACCTGTACAGGTGGTCCCAAGGAGATTGGCCCTATGTCGGAACATTTAACTTGCGTGAGATAAGGGATTGGAAAGAGACTGTGGAAATGAGAGATGGGGATCCGAATTGGGATATGGATTATTTGATCAGCTGTTTTTATAAATGGGTGGAGGTAGCCAGGAGACTCCGGCCCCCTAGGAAAGATAAATGAGTGCAGAAGTATAATCCCCTGACCTCCCAACCGCCACTGGGACAGTATCTCCCGTCGGCCCCGAGTGCTCCCCTGGAGACGGACACAGAGGAATTGATGTATTCTACAGGCAGGGTGCAGATCCCACCTACGATGAGCAGGCAGTCCCCGACATTGGGGGCAGGGAGATCTCGAGAACCGGGCCCCTTCTGTTCTTAGGCCCCAAAGGGCTGGGGGTATCAGAACTAAACAACCAACAGCGAGACTGATGGAAAACAGAGGGGCTCTCTCACAGGGGTCCTGTCGACCCCCAGCTCACAGTGGCCATGAGGCCAGACCAAAGCGCACTGAACCTACGGTGCACTGTCAGTCACAAATTACACACCCAGCCCAGACAATCTCTGTTCTAATCCCAGGCACGACTATGCTCACCATCGAGATCTTTGACAGGCAGACAGGAAGGATTATTCTAAAACCTGTGATGTTAAAGGCATTATTTCAGTGACAGTGCCCATCCCAGCCAGACCCTCTGCTCTACTCGAAAGCTCTCGCCGGCATTATCGCCCGACAGCTCAGGCAGAGGAGGGCATCGTGTCTGTAACACCTGATACAGGAGGTGCTGCATCACCCCCATCCTTCCCGTTCCTAAACCAGGAAGGCAGAACGAATGGCGATTCTTGCAGGACCCAAGAACAAGAAGATCATTATCCCCAATGCCCCACTGCTCCCCGATACCAACATCATCCTCACTTCTTTACGCACCTCCACCAGTACCTTCACTGTCATAGACTTGCGTTCTGGATTTTTCTATACATGCTGGCAGCCAGTATCTATCCGCTTTCTCCTACAAGAACCAGCAGTGTACTTGGTCCCGATTGCCCCAGAGATACACGGAAAGATGCCCTTCATGAGGCACCAGCCCTGGGCCTACCTGACTCTGAGAAGCCTTTCCTGCTGTACATTAACAAGAAGCGAGGACTCGCTACCGGAGTAAAATGCCAAAAATACCGGGGTGGCAAGCGACCAGCAGCCTATTACTCCGCCTCCCTACCTGCCGTAGTGAGGGGAGTGCCCCCCTCCCTCCAAGCGGTGGCAGCCCCACCCGTGATGATTGAAAAACCCATCCCCAGAGTGCTTGATCCCCCCTGTGCTGTGTTGGTACCCCGTGCCGTGACCCTGACCCTCAATTCTGCCGCCACACAGCATTTTGCCGATGAGATTGCAGAGGCTGACGCCCTGCCAAACGGAACGTCCACACAGGGAGCAGAACCACTCGGCCCAAGGCCAGACTGTGAACATTTACACTGATTCCTGTTAGAGAGAGTAGCCCATGATCCTGGACAGCTCTGGAAGAACAGAGGATTCATTACCTCCTCTGGAAAACCTATCAAACATTTTCAACTGGTTATTAACTTGTTGGAGGCCATCCAGTTGCCGCAGCCTGAGACATCATTAAATGTGAGGCACAGACCTCGGCAGGAGACGAGGGCTCCAAAGGGAATCATTTCGCTGACACAACAGTGAAGCAGGTGGTGCTCCAGCAGCAGCCGATATTACAGCCCCCCCCCACACCCCCTGGGTGGCAACAGGGGAGGGACAGCTCCTCACTGCCATCAGGATCGACAGATTGCAACAAGCCCAAGATCTTGCCACACCACAAGTGCGCGTGGACAGAAGCTGTCACCCTGGTGGGCGTGTTGTTTGCCCCCAAAGCTTGTTTTCACCCTGGCTTGCTCGCCCCATGGCCAGACTCACATGGGCAAGGGAGGGATGCACTGTGCGACTCGTCAGCAATGGTAAGCCCCTGGGATAACTGTCACAGACGAGAGGGTCGCACGGACATGCTTGAAATGTCGACAGAACAGTAAAGGGAAGACTCCAGCAAAGTATGATCATTTGTCCCAGACAGAAATGCCGTTTGGAAACTCACAGATAGACTTTGTGTGTATCTCAGTGCAGAAAGGCCACAAGTATATATTGGGGTAAGAGAGATGTTCTCTCAGTGGGTGGAGGCATTCCCAGGCAGGAAGGATGATGCCAGCACAGTAGTGAATGCCCTAATGAAGGAAATCCTACCAAGATTTGGGATTCCATTCTGCATTAATAGTGAC
This sequence comes from Hypanus sabinus, assembly GCF_030144855.1. Classification (NCBI taxonomy): domain Eukaryota; kingdom Metazoa; phylum Chordata; class Chondrichthyes; order Myliobatiformes; family Dasyatidae; genus Hypanus; species Hypanus sabinus. The sequence goes on along the minus strand of NC_082710.1, from coordinate 149,215,400 downwards.
AGGGGAACTCATTTTACTAACAGATTAGTGCAAGGGCTGAAAGTTGCCCTGGGATTTCAGTGGAAGTTACACATTCCCTATCAATCCCAATCCTCGGGAATGATGGAAAGGGTAAACGGACAAAATAAGAAATGCACCAGGCTAGCTGTGTCAGCAGAATGATCTTAAACTGTCAGAGGATTTGCCTCTGGTAATGGATGCTTGCAAAACCGGAAGAATAGGATTATGGGATTCACCGAGACAAAATATTCATGGGTAGACCAATGACAACGGGAATGAAGCTCCCGATGACACCGGAGAGAGTGGCTTTGATCTGGAACGATGAAAAACACTAAAATATGCACAAGCACTGTGTCCCCAGGTGGAAAAGCTTCCTGGCCAAGTGAGGGATGCCCAGACTCCCGACCGAAGGAAATGTGCACCTCTTCAAACCAGGGGATCGGGTATATGTTCGAACTGTGACAAAAGGATCTTTCTCTCCTAAGTGGAAAGGACCCTATCAGTCCGGTTGGTCACTCGGACCGCAGTGAAGGGAGAAGGAAAACCCGACTGGATTCACGCCCCTCGGTGCAAATGGCACTACGAGAAAGGAGAGGGACAACAGACCTGAGTGAACTGGAGTGAACAGCACCTGTTCAGCTGCCGAGTCGAGTGAAAGGAGCCACACCACCTTGTGGTCCCACTCACTGTTAATAACTGGACTATTAACCACTGTAATCAGAGGAATCGGAGTTGAATCCAAGAATACCTTCCTCCAGTTGGCGTATGATTATGTGAATAGCACCACCCACACAAGCTGTTGGGTCTGTATGGTGATACCAGCACACACCGGAGGAGGACGGAAGATGCCCTTTGTGTCTATACCCCTCACCAAAAAAAAGAGGAGGGGACTTATAGGATTTGGATGGGAGGAGCAGGCCCCATGTCGTGGGGAACAATTTTACCCCCAGTGGTACCACCTACAACGGCCCAGAGGATGGACACATTGCTGGCTAGACAGAGATGGCACTGGGGAATGGGATGCAGGGGGCTAACCGGTCTGCTAAATGGACCCTATTTCCCATGTTACCCTGACATTTAGACTCTTGGATGGTAGTATATAGACAGAGAGGAGACGCCTGTTGCTGTAAGGAGAATGGGCTGTGGAAGGCAGGATGGAGTAAGTGAACGGAGAAAAGAAGAGTAATTGGACCGGCCACAATAGTACTACCTTCCCCACTCCCCACCTCTGCCAAACAACACCTTTTAGATCTGTGGAGAGCAAGTTTACCCCTGGCTAAAGAATGACTGGTACCCTGGGTTTGCAGTACCCCCGGTTAGGAAGTACCCCTCTTTAACAGACCACCCACACTGGGAAAAGGGTGAAAGCAGAAACAAGAAGAGGGCAATCTCCAAAACGGAGCGATTTGAGAAAGTTGAGAAACTATATCCACGACTATACCCAACCTGGGGGAGAGTGGTGGCCGCTGGGAAATTGGTGGGGGACGCTGGTACATTATGGGACAATATTTGTAACTGTGGTAATTTGTTTACTGGCCACGAGATTCCTCTGTGCCCTACTACCCTCCCGAGGGTAGAACCCAATGACTCTGGCCCCCATGTATGTACGAAGACCAACAGGAAGGCCTGGTACCTCTAGGGAAGGGGAGGAGGAAGAGGACAGTAGTGATAGCAATGAGGAGGAGGAATGTCTGAAATTGCACCCCTTTCCTGAGGGTTATGAGGCCCCCCCTAGAGAGAGACTCAATGAGAGAATACGAATGTGAACAGGGTAAACGATATGAGTGTTGAGCTAGAAGGTCAACAACGAGGGATTTGTGGAGGCAAAGCAAAATCCCACGTGTGCACATAGGGAACTGTACATGCTAACTCCTGTGAGATAATTTCTACTGTAAATTCCGATGTATAAGCCGAGAATTTGGCCCTACATTTTGGTCCTAAAATTAGGGGGTCGGCTTTTACAGAGGATGCCAACTTTGGAAAGACGAATACACGAAGGAAATTGTGTCCCATTCTTCCGCAGTCACCATATCATATGATTGTCAATTTCTGCTTCCACTTCGTCATTTGCAGCTTCACTGTCGACGCATGAATTCTTTCAACGGTTTGTTTAAACTCACATCTAGTGGCTGGAGCATGGATGTCACACCACCGGGGATGACGGCAATGTCCGCATTTTCAGCTCTCAATGCTGATTTTGTCTCACCTCACAAGTGCACTTTGAACATGTCCCAGACAGGTAGCGACTTTTCCGTCCGATTGACAGTGCGGTTGCCAGCAAAATCAAAGAACGTTGGTGCCTCGTCCATGTTACCAATCAGTGAGAGCGGGTAAGAAAGCGCCTTTCGATGCTGGATTACAAACGATTGGAAGGCCATAATCTTATTCTCAAGGCCGTTCGGCAACTTCTGAGCAAGCTTTGTTTTTTGTCTCAACACAAGATCACGTCTATTCGTAAATCGGCTGCACCACCTTGAATAGCTTTGAAATTTTCGCTGACCTCACGGTGTTTTTCGCCCCATTTCAACGCTTGAACTCGAATCATTTGTCTGGTAACAACGTATCCAGACGATCGCTGGTGATTCACCCACTCTACAACTTTTTCTTCCAGTTCTGGCCGCTGGCATGATTTCCTGCGGTTTGCACATTTTACCTTTGGCATTTCCCTCAGCGTGTCCTCTGCCTTTCTCCACTCTCTCACTTGCTTCTCTTTTACCCTAAACTTCTTAGCAGCTGCAGGGTTATTCATTCCTTTAGCAAAATCAACAACCTTCAGCTTGAAGCCAGCATCATATCCCATTCATTTTAATCTTTTGTATGTGGTGGTCGCAAACTCAATACTGAGTACACGTCCTGATCCCGCCACCCCGTGTTACGTTTTAACGAGATTATGGTGGGCGCTAAATGGTTTCACGGGGGTTACATTTCTAAGGATGTTTTACCATTGGAGACCAAATCCAAAACTTCCCTGCTTGATTTATTTATTAAGAATTCACTTATAATGCTCTACAATGTGTGGGCTTATTTTCTTAGCGGGTACTGGTTCACAAAATTTCCAGGTTCCCGATCATTTTTTTCTGGTTATATCAAAATCCACTTCAAAAGGGGTCGGCTTATACACCTGAATTTACGGTGCCTTCCCCACAATCACCAGTTACCCAGTCCCCCCACAATCCCCAGTTACCTCTGCCTTCACAACAATCCCCAGTTACTCCATCACCCCACAATAACCCACACCCCCCCCCGCAGACACCACCCCCTCCACAATCCCTACAGTTAACCTCCATGTGGAAGAAAAGGGTTAATAAGCTACGTGACAAGGGTCAAGGAGACAGCAAAGCAAAGACCCTCCTGTGCAAATACAGAACATTACGTGCAAGCTCTTGCGGGATAAGGTACGAGTCAAATCTGCTGCAACCAGAGAAACAACAGCTAATGTACTGAGCTCTGCAAGGTAGTTTAACTTGTAACTTCACTTTTCCCTGTTTTCTTTAGTGAATGGTAACACATTGACAGAGTGATAATATTTCTATACAATGATTGGACGTATTATAATAAGTCTGCTGTTGCTATGCTGAACAGTATGAAAGGACACAATTGTAACAGGTGAGTACAGTCGGGTGCTGGTGGAGACCAGCTCTCTCTCTCTCTCTCTCTCTCTCCTTGATCCCAAGTAAAATAAAGGTCCCGAAACCAGACTCTGGAGTCGAGCATTCCTTTCACCCTCCGAAGGTCAAATTTCCACGACCATCTGGCGCAAGTCGGCAGGATCCCAGCGTTAATGAGATACGAACGGGGGGACAGCTGGGAAAACCCCTGTAGAAAAGGAAAGCGATTGATGGTCGCTATCCTAACGTGCACAAGGCAGCTGCGACTCTTGTGTCTGGGGGAAAGTCCCGGCTGATCCAATGGTAAAATGGAGAGCCGGGACCAAACATTCACAATCTGGCAATTGAGTAGATTTGTAAGTGAGAGATTTGGCAGGAGTGATTACAGCTCGAGGGACCGAACTCTGGGAGTAAGGCATTCCGAGGCCGTCCAGTGTAGAGACATCTCCGGGATTACTTATCTCTGTCCGGAGACTCAGTTCCTGGGGAACTGGGAAAAGATAGGGGGTGAAATTGGAAGAAATCATAAAGAATGCAGCGACTCGACTCCCACTGCTCGGGAAGGGATCACATGAACCGATGAGAGCTCAAAGGGAAACTGGGGTTTGGGGGACGTGAAAATTAAAACGCTCTGCTGACAGGAAGAAGAGAAAAAGGCAAGAAGGATGGGGTACGGCAGCGGTCGATCAGGTAATGCTGGTCCTGCTGATGAAGGAACCTTGAGAGTAAGTAAAAAGATGGAGAAGCACTCGAGAAGGTAAGAGAGCATCGAAAATTAATTGGGGACCCTGGTACCGCCCGGATCGCCGGCCGATACAGTAATACGTGAAACGGGATGATCGATACGGGGTAACGTTTAGTAGTGACCTGTACGGTTGGTCGCAAGAAGATTGGTCCCATGTTGGAATGTGTAACTTGCGTAAGATAAGAGATTGGAAAGAGACTGTGGAAATGGGAGATGGGATCCGAATTGGGATAAAATGGGAGGAGACTCTGGTCCCCTGGGAAAGATAAATGACCGCATAAGAATAATCCCCCGGCCTCCCAACCGCCACTGGGACAGTATCTCCGGTCAGCCCCGAGTGTTCCCCGGAGGGGACACAGATGACCACCGTCTGTGGGTGAGGCCAGAGGCGAATGCAGCCAGGCCCCCTGTCACAGCATCAGTCCCTCCCTATGAGGACAGGGCCGCGACGGCTCCAGGAGGCGCGAGGGCTGCCGGAGACGAGGCCAAAGTGAACAGCACTACAGGTTCTGTGGGAGGCCGCGTGACTCGACAGCAAACACGGGGACGAAGAGAGAAAAAAGAAAAGGAGGGGCCAAACCCCACAATTCAGGCCCCAAAATCATGATGGGTGACGTCCCTGTATTAAACCCTGGACCCCAACCGAAGTAGGTGCCATGGTCACAGAGGCGCCTGACCCCTTAAAGACACCTTCCACAATTGGTTGGTCCAGATGCTGTTTACTCGCCCCTCCCTGGGGGATGTGCAGATACTATATACTCACACCTCCCCGGGATGAGGAGAATGTGCAGATGCCATATACTCACCCCTGGAGACTGGGGACAGGATGACACGGTGCTCGGTAATGAGGCAATGAGACGTTACACAGTCGACCCGAAACTGTCTGTACCCCCCCCCATGCCGTCCCCCTCCCCGAGCTTCAGAGAATCGACAGTCGCCCACTTTCCCTTTCACTCACCCCTTGCCTCAGCAATAGGGGTGGCCGGAGAACCGGTGGTGCAGGCAGCAGCTATCAGACTATCCAGAAGTGTGAGAGCAGAGCCCATGAGGGCTGTAAAAATAGTGAGGTGGCTTGTCTGATTGAAATGGAGCTGCTCTGTCTTCTGTGTCCCCTCCGCGGACGTGCAAGCTAACGGACAGTTGATTATCACCATCAAGATAGCCAGTTTACTGATAACGGAACCCCTCTCGACCCCTCCCTCACTAACACCCGTCCCGTCCCCTCCCCTTGTTAGGCAGACAGACTCTCTGTAAGTTAGGTGCGACCTTGTACTGTCGATCTGATGCCATTTATGTGGATCTCCCGCAGATGTTAAAGCTCACTGGAAGGAAGAGTGGATGGTTGTCATGATACTGCAGTATTGTACTGCTGGCAACCGGGTTGCAACCCTTTCTCCCCGCTCGTACAAACACCGTGTACAGCACTGAGGGATTCCCCTGACTTGCAAGGACAGTATTTGCAACACCTCCTCGAAACCAGACAGGAAAGCAAGGTGCTTCACTGCACCGCTTTCTCCAGGCAGGGCACAGATCCCACCTACGATGAGCTGGCAGCCCCCCTGTGTGGGAGGCACGGGGACCTTGAGTACTGGGCCCTTTCTGTTCCTCAGCACCGAAGGGCTGGGAGTAGCAGTAGAACTAAACAACAGTGAGACAGATGGAAAACAGAGGGGCTCTCTCACAGGGGTCCTGTGGACTCCACATCACAGTGGCTGTAAGCTCCCCCCACCGCTAAACCAAAGCACATTGGACCTACGGTGCACCGTCTGTCACAAATTTCACACCCAGTCCATACAATCTCTGTTCTAATCCCGGGAGCGATTACGCTCACCATCGAGATCTTTGACAGGCAGACAGGAAGGATTACTGTTAAATGCATTATTCCAGCGACAGTGTCCGCCTCAGCCAGGGCCGCTGCTCTACCTGAAAGCTCTCGCCGGCGTTAACACGGGACTGTGGGCCCTACATGAGAACCACGTCGGTCTGGTGCGCACGGCTCCAGAACAACAGGTGACCCTCAAGAAGGGATCCCTCCTGCCCTGCGTGAAACAATATTGCCTGACAGCTCAGGCAGAGGAAGGCATTGTGCCTGTAACACCTGCTACAGATGTTACACCCTTCTGATTCTGAAACCAGGGAGGGAGAACGAATGGCGATTCGTGCAGGACCCAATTAGATCGTTATCCCCATTGCCCCACTGATCCCCAATACCAACATCATCCTCACTTCTACACGCACCTCCGCCAGTACCTTCACTGTCATAGACTTACGTTCTGGATTTTTCTATACCTCTACATGCTGACAGCCAGTACCTATTCACTTTCACCTACAAGAACCTGCAGTGTAAATGGTCCCGATTGCCCCAGGGATACACGGAAAGATGCCCTTCGTGAGGCGCCAGCCCTGGGCCTACCTGACTCTGAGAAGCCTTTCCTGCTGTACTTTAACAAGAAGGAAGGACTTGCTACCGGAGTAAAATGCCAAAAATACCGGGGTGGCAAGCGACCAGCAGCCTATTACTCCGCCTTCCTACCTGCCGTAGTGAGGGGAGTGCCCTCCTTCCTCCGAGTGGTGGCAGCCCCACCCGTGATGATTGAAAAACCCATCCCCAGAGTGCTTGATCCCCCCTGTGTTGTGTTGGTACCCCGTGCCGTGACCCTGCTCCTCAATTCTGCCGCCACACAGCATTTTGCCAATGAGATTGTAGAGGCTTGACGCCCTGCCAAACGGAACGTCCACACAGGGAGCAGAACCACTCGGCCTCAGGCCAGACTGTGAACATTGACACTGATTCCTGTTATAGCTGAGAGTAGCCCATGATTCTGGACAGCTCTGGAAGAACAGAGGATTCAATACCTCCTTTGGAAAACCTATCAAACATTCTCAACTGGTTATTAACTTGTTGGAGGCCATCCAGTTGCCGCAGCCTGAGCCATCATTAAATGTGAGGCACAGACCTCGGCAGGAGACGAGGTCTCCAAAGGGAATCATTTCACTGACACAACAGTGAAGTAGGTGGTGCTCCAGCAGCAGCCGATATTACAGCCCCCCCCACACCCCCCTGGGTGGCAACAGGGGAGGGACAGCTCCTCACTGCCATCAGGATCGACAGATTGCAACAAGCCCAAGATCTTGCCACACCACAAGAAAAGTGCGCGTGGACAGAAGCTGCCACCCTGGTGGGCGTGTTGTTTGCCCCCAAAGCTTGTTTTCACCCCGGCTTGCTCGCCCCATGGCCAGACTCACATGGGCAAGGAAGGGACGCACCGTGCGACTCGTCAGCAATGGTAAGCCCCTGGGATAACTGTCACAGTCGAGAGGGTCGCACGGACATGCACGGTCAGCAGAACAGTAAAGGGAAGACTCCAGCAAACTATGATCATTTGTCCCAGACAGAAATGCCGTTTGGAAACTTACAGATAGACTTTGTGCGTATCTCAGTGCAGAAAGGCCACAAGTATATATTGGGGGTAAGAGAGATGTTCTCTCAGTGGGTGGAGGCATTCCCGGGCAGGAAGGATGATGCCAGCACAGTAGTGAATGCCCTAATGAAGGAAATCCTACCAAGATTTGGGATTCCATTCTGCATTAATAGTGACAGGGGAACTCATTTTACTAACAGATTAGTGCAAGGGCTGAAAGTCGCCCTGGGATTTCAGTGGAAGTTACACATTCCCTATCAATCCCAATCCTCGGGAATGATGGAAAGGGTAAACGGAGAAATAAGAAATGTACCAGGCTAGGTGTGTCAGCAGAATGATCTTAAACTGTCAGAGGATTTGCCTCCAGTAATGGATGCTTGCAAAACCAGAAGAATAGGATTACGGGGTTCACCCCACACAAAATATTCATGAGTAGACCAATGACAACGGGGCTGAAGCTCCCGATGACACCGGAGAGAGTGGCTTTGATCTGGAATGATGAAAAACCCTAAGATATGCACAAGCACTGTGTCCCCAGGTGGAAAAGCTTCCTGGCCAAGTGAGGGATGCCCAGACTCCCGACTGAAGGAAATGTGCACCTCTTCAAACCAGCAGATTGGGTATATGTTCGAACTGTGACAAAAGGATCTTTCTCTCCGAGGTGGAGAGGACCCTATCAGTCCGGTTGGTCACTCGGACCGCAGTGAAGGGAGAAGGAAAACCCGACTGGATTCACGCCCCTCGGTGCAAACGGCACTACGAGAAAGGAGAGGAACAACAGACCTGAGTGAACTGGAGTGAACAGCACCTGTTCAGCTGCCGAGTCGAGTGAAAGGAGCCACACCACCTTGTGGTCCCACTCACTGTTAATAACTGGACTATTAACCACTGTAATCAGAGGAATCGGAGTTGAATCCAAGAATACCTTCCTCCAGTTGGCGTATGATTATGTGAATAGCACCACCCACACAAGCTGTTGGGTCTGTATGGTGATACCAGCACACACCGGAGGAGGACGGAAGATGCCCTTTGTGTCTATACCCCTCACCAAAAAAAGAGGAGGGGACTTATAGGATTTGGATGGGAGGAGCAGGCCCCATGTCGTGGGGAACAATTTTACCCCCAGTGGTACCACCTACAACGGCCCAGAGGATGGACACATTGCTGGCGAGGCAGAGATGGCACAGGGGAATGGGGAATGGAACTGAGGGGGCTAACCGGTCTGCTAAATGGACCCTATTTCCCATGTTACCTTGACATTTCAGACTCTTGGATGGTAGTATATAAGACAGAGAGGAGACGCCTGTTGGTGTAAGGAGAATGGACTGTGGAAGACAGGATGGAGTAAGTGAACGGAGAAAAGAAGAGTAATTGGACCGGCCACAGTAGTACTACCTTCCCCACTCCCCACCTCTGCCAAACAACACCTTTTAGATCTGTGGAGAGCAAGTTTACCCCTGGCTAAAGAATGACTGGTACCCTGGGTTTGCAGTACCCCCGGTTAGGAAGTACCCCTCTTTAACAGACCACCCACACTGGGAAAAGGGTGAAAGCAGAAACAAGAAGAGGGCAATCTCCAAAACGGAGCGATTTGAGAAAGTTGAGAAACTATATCCACGACTATACCCAATCTGGGGGAGAGTGGTGGTCGCTTGGAAATTGGTGGGGGACGCTGGTACATTATGGGACAATATTTGTAACTGTGGTAATTTGTTTACTGGCCACAAGATTCCTCTGTGCCCTACTGCCCTCCCGAGGGTAGATCCCAATGACTCTGGCCCCCATGTATGTACCAAGACCAATGGGAAGGCCTGGTACCTCTAGAGAAGGGGAGGAGGAAGAGGACAGTAGTGATAGCTATGAGGAGGAGGAATTTCTGAAATTGCACCCCTTTCCTGAGGGTTATGAGGCCCCCCCTAGAGAGAGACTCAATGAGAGAATACGAATGTGAACAGGGTAAACGATATGAGTGTTGAGCTAGAAGGTCAGCAACGAGGGATTTGTGGAGGCAAAGCAAAATCCCTCGTGTGCACATAGGGAACAGTACATGCTAACTCCTGTGAGATAATTTCTACTGTAAATTCCGATGTATAAGCCGAGAATTTGGCCCTAAATTTTGGTCCTAAAATTAGGGGGTCGGCTTATACAGAGGATGCCAACTTTGGAAAGACGAATACACGGAAGGAAATCGTGTCCCATTCTTCCGCAGTCACCATATCATATGATTGTCAATTTCTGCTTCCACTTCGTCATTTGCAGCTTCACTGTCGACTCATGAATTCTTTGAACGGTTTGTTTAAACTCACATCTAGTGGCTGGAGCATGGATGTCACACCACCGGGGATGACGGCAATGTCCGCATTTTCAGCGCTCAGTGCTGATTTTGTCTCACCTGACAAGTGCACTTTGAACATGTCCCAGACAGGTAGCGACTTTTCCGTCCGATTGACAGTGCGGTTGCCAGCAAAATCAAAGAACGTTGGTGCCTCGTCCATGTTACCAATCAGTGAGAGCGGGTAAGAAAGCGCCTTTCGATGCTTGATTACAAACGATTGGAAGGCCATAATCTTATTCTCAAGGTCGTTCGGCAACTTCTGAGCAAGCTTTGTTTTTTGTCTCAACACAAGATCACGTCTATTCGTAAATCGGGTGCACCACCTTCGTGTAGCTTTGAAATTTTTGCTGACCTCACGGTGTTTTTCGCCCCATTTCAACGCTTGAACTCGAATCATTTGTCTGGTAACAACGTATCCAGACGATCGCTGGTGATTCACACACTCTACAACTTTTTCTTCCAGTTCTGGCCGCTGGCATGATTTCCTGCGGTTTGCACATTTTACCTTTGGCATTTCCCTCAGCGTGTCCTCTGCCTTTCTCCACTCTCTCACTTGCTTCTCTTTTACCCTAAACTTCTTAGCAGCTGCAGGGTTATTCATTCCTTTAGCAAAATCAACAACCTTCAGCTTGAAGCCAGCATCATATCCCATTCGTTTTAATCTTTTGTATGTGGTGGTCGCAAACTCAATACTGAGTACACGTCCTGATCCCGCCACCCCGTGTTACGTTTTAACGAGATTACGGTGGGCGCTAAATGGTTTCACGGGGGTTACATTTCTAAGGATTTTTTACCATTGGAGACCAAATCCAAAACTTCCCTGCTTGATTTATTTATTAAGAATTCACTTATAATGCTCTACAATGTGTGGGCCTATTTTCTTAGCAGGTACTGGTTCACAAAATTTCCAGGTTCCGGATCCGGCAAAGCTGAGTACTGGCATGTGAGATCTTGTCACTTTTTTCTGGTTAAATCAAAATCCACTTCAAAAGGGGTCGGCTTATACACCGGAATTTACGGTGCCTTCCCCACAATCACCAGTTACCCAGTCCCCCCACAATCCCCAGTTACCTCTGCCTTCACAACAATCCCCAGTTACTCCATCACCCCACAATAACCCACCCCCCCCCCCCGCAGTCACCACCCCCTCCACAATCCCTACAGTTACCCTCCATGTGGAGGAAAAGGGTTAATAAGCTACGTGACAAGGGTCGAGGAGACAGCAAAGCAAAGACCCTCCTGTGCAAATACAGAACATTACGTGCAAGCTCTTGCGGGATAAGGTACGAGTCAAATCTGCTGCAACCAGAGAAACAACAGCTAATGTACTGAGCTCTGCGAGGTAGTTTAACTTGTAACTTCACTTTTCCCTGTTTTCTTTAGTGAATGGTAACATATTGACAGAGTGATAATATTTCTATACAATGATTGGACGTATTATAATAAGTCTGCTGTTGCTATGCTGAACAGTATGAAAGGACACAATTGTAACAGGTGAGTACAGTCGGGTGCTGGTGGAGACCAGCTCTCTCTCTCTCTCTCTCTCTCTCTCTCTCTCTCTCTCTCTCTCTCTCTCTCTCTCTCTCCTTGATCCCAAGTAAAATAAAGGTCCCGAAACCAGACTCTGGAGTCGAGCATTCCTTTCACCCTCCGAAGGTCAAATTTCCACGACCATCTGGCGCAAGTCGGCAGGATCCCAGCGTTAATGAGATACGAGCGGGGGGACAGCTGGGAAAACCCCTGTAGAAAAGGAAAGCGATTGATGGTCGCGATCCTAACGTGCACAAGGCAGCTGCGACTCTTGTGTCTGGGGGAAAGTCCCGGCTGATCCAACGGTAAAAGGGAGAGCCGGGACCAAACATTCACAATCTGGCAATTGAGTAGATTTGTAAGAAGTGAGAGATTTGGCAGGAGTGATTACAGCTCGAGGGACCGAACTCTGGGAGTAAGGCATTCCGAGGCCGTCCAGTGTAGAGACAACTCCGGGATTACTTATCTCCGTCCGGACACTCAGTTCCTGGGGAACTGGGAAAAGATAGGGGGTGAAATTGGAAGAAATCATAAAGAACGCAGCGACTCGACTCCCACTGCTCGGGAAGGGATCACGTGAACCGGTGAGAACTCAAAGGGAAACTGGGGTTTGGGGGACATGAAAATTAAACCACTCTGCTGACAGGAAGAAGAGAAAAAGGCAAGAAGGATGGGAACGGCAGCGGTCGATCAGGTAATGCTGGTCCTGCTGATGAAGGAACCTTGAGAGTCGGTAAAAAGATGGAGAAGCACTCGAGAAGGTAAGAGAGCATCGAAAATTAATTGGGGACCCTGGTACCGCCCGGATCGCCGGCCGATACAGTAATACGTGAAACGGGATGATCGATACGGGGTAACGTTTAGTAGTGACCTGTACGGGTGGTCACAAGGAGATTGGCCCTATGTTGGAACATGTAACTTGCGTGAGATAAGGGATTGTAAGTTAGGTGCGACCTTGTACTGTCGATCTGATGCCATTTATGTGGATCTCCCGCAGATGTTAAAGCTCACTGGAAGGAAGAGTGGATGGTTGTCATGATACTGCAGTATTGTACTGCTGGCAACCAGTATCCGCCTCAGCCAGGGCCGCTGCTCTATTGGTGGTAAGAGAGATGTTCTCTCAGTGGGTGGAGGCATTCCCGGGCAGGAAGGATGATGCCAGCACAGTAGTGAATGCCCCAATGAAGGAAATCCTACCAAGAATTGGGATTCCACTGTGCATTAATAGTGACAGGGGAACTCATTTTACTAACAGATTAGTGAAAGGGCTGAAAGTCACCCTGGGATTTCAGTGGAAATTACAGATTCCCTATCAACCCCAAGAAATGCGCCAGGCTAGGTGTGTCAGCAGAATGATCTTAAACTGTCAGAGGATTTGCCTCCGGTAATGGATGCTTTGCAAAACCGGAAGAATAGGAGTATGGGGTTCACCCGAGACGAAATATTCATGGGTAGACCAATGACAACGGGGCTGAAGCTCCCGATGACACCGGAGAGAGTGGCTTTGATCTGGAACGATGAAAAACCCTAAAATATGCACAAGCACTGTGTCCCCAGGTGGAAAAGCTAAACAGCAAAGTGAGGGATGTCCAAATTCTCTGAAGGAAATGTGTACCCTTTCAAACCAGGGGGCTGGGTATACGTTCAAACTATGATAAAAGATTCTTTCTCTCCTAGTTGGAGAGGATCCTATCAGTCCGGTTGGTCACTTGGACCACAATGAAGGGAGAAGGAAAACCCGACTGGATTCACGCCACTCAAGCACTCTAGGGATGGATTTTTCAATGATCACCGCTGGGGCTGCCACCACTCAGAGGGAGGACGGCATTCTCCTCACTACAGAAGGTAGCAAATGCCATCCGACTGGATACATCCAATCCTAACCCCAACCCAACCTTAACACTAACAAGGAACAACAGACTGGAGTGAACTTGAGTGAATAGCACCTGTTCAGCTGCCGAGTCGAGTGAAAGGAGCCACACCATCACTAATCTTGCAGATCATGAAGAAATCAATGACTAAAATAAAACAGGTTAGCAGGCAGTTCCGCAACTATAACCCACCTCGGGGAGAATGGTGGCTGGTGGTACATTATGGGATAATATTTGTAGAAGAAGAAGAAAGCCCTTAACTCCAAGTGGAGTCACAGGGACGCTGTCATGACGGGTTTTTTTTTTAGCAGGCTTTCTTATTTTTACAAGGCCGAGTTGCTAGCTTGGCGCTCAGCCCAGCATGGATGAAAAGCATACTAGGGAGCCGGCTGGATTCAAACTCGGGAGCCTTCACTCCGAAGTCCAACACTGATGCCACTAGCCTGCTTATAATACTTGTAATTGTGGTCATTTGTTTACTGGCCACGAGATTCCTCTGTGCCCTACTACCCTCCAGAGGGCCTGGCCCAATGACTCTGGCCCCCATGTATGTACGAAGACCAACAGGAAGGCCTGGTACCTCCAGAGAAGGGGAGGAGGAAGAGGACAGTAGTGACAGCTACGAGGAGGAGGAATGTCTGAAATTGCACCCCTTTTCTGAGGGTTACGAGGCCCCTCCTAGAGAGAGACTCAATGAGAGAATACAAATGTGAATAGGGTAAACAATATGAGTGTTGATCTAGAAGATCAAAAAGGAGTGGAGGCAAAGCAAAAAGCATTATGTGCAAACAGAGAACATTACATGCTAACTCTTGCAAGATAATGTTTGAGTCTAATCTGCTGCGACCAGAGAAACAGAAACTAATGTGCTGAGCTCTGCAAGATATGTTTAACTTGTAACTGTGCCATTCTCTAAGTTTTTTTTCAGTGAACGGTAAAATACTGTTACTGTGGTAATAGCCCTATACAATAATTTATAGTAAGTCTGCTGTTACTATGCTCAACTGTATAAAACAACGCTATTATAACAGGAGAGTAGAGTTGGGTCTGGTGGAGACCAGCTCTCTCTCCTTGATTTCAAGTAAAACAAAGGTCCTGAAACAAGACTCAGGGGTCAAGTATTCTTTTCACCTAAGGTTAAATTTTCATGACACTCCACAATCCTCAGTTAACCCGTCCTCCCACAATCCTCAGTTAACCCGTCCTCCCACAATCCTCAGTTTCACCCGTCCCCTCCACAATCCTCACGGTTACCCCATGTCCCCACATCCCCAGACTTACCACACCCCTCAGTTATCCCTGTCCCCCAACCCCAGTTACCCAGTCACCCCCACAATCCCCAGTTACCCCATCCCCCCCTTACAATCTTCAATTACCCCCCACAATCCTTATCATTACCCCCCATAACAACCCCATGCCCAGTCCCTACCATCACCCCCACTTTCCACGTTGTTCACCACTCACCCCCTGACTGGTTGGTCCGGCTCATGGCGATCGGGATGTTGGCCTTGAACCACTGCTCCCATTCCTTATAGATCTGTGTGTTCCGTTCCCAGTAGTCGGGTCCCTGACTCTCTGCCATCCACTGCTGACGGGGAACTGCCTTCCCCAACTCACTGTCGTAGTGATCGATTGACTCTTCATCCACATACCCGACGGTAATGAACTCAGGGACCCCTGACCCCGGGGTCACCCCCGTGTAGAAATAACGGAGAGAGTGAGAGCCTGGAACCAGAGCAGAGAGTTAGAGGGGCTGGGAGTCCAAATTTCAGGAAGGACCTATGCCTGAAACCAGCAACTTGAGACACTGGGGTCCACCTCAAACCCCTGAGAGAATCGGGATCACAAAACTGGTGAATCAGGACTGACCCCTCACCCCAGGAGCCACACTCAAAGCAGAGAGAGGATCTAAGAGCAGGACATATTCTCCATTGATGGACAGGATGTCACTCAGTCAACAGTACCAGAGGCAACAGTAAATAGGAGGAATTTGAGGCATCACTGGTGGAGGAAAGCAATAGGAAGGGTAGGAAAAGAGGGTGCGGCCATTCTGTAACATTTGGCCTTTGGTAAAGGAATTGCACAGTAATATAGCGGTTAGCAAAGCACTTTATAGTGTCAAGGATCTGGGTTCAATTCCAGCTAAACTCTGCAAGGAGTTTGTACATTCTCCCCATGAATGTTTGAGTTTCAACCAGAAACTCCAGTTTCCTCCCACATGCCATAGACATACAGGCTATACGTTTTGGGCATGCTATGTTGGCATTAAATGTTCTCTTTAAGGTCTAATTTTGCTACTCGCACACAAAGGAATTTTAATTGTGCGCAAAGGGTTGGAACATTAAGTATATTTCATAATGGTACACAATTACTTTTCCTTTTCCGGTTTCTGATGTGGACGGTGTTGACAACCTGGTGTTTGTGACGATTTGTCTGCAGATTTCAGAACTGGCTATTGTATATGAGAAATAAAACTCAGTGATGTGTATTATTTTGAACAACAAACAGAACTTGGCAATTTATTATCCTCAGAATACCTTCAGGCTTACTTCCACTGAAAAATTCAGTGTCATTATCACTGGGCAAAAACTTGCCCAGCACCAGATTTTTGAGCAGACTGGTCATTACAGATCAGAGGGGACACTGACCAGAAGCAAAGTAACACTTGAGGGCTTCCCCCAAAACATCCTCAGATTGTGTTGGTCAATGAGGCAAATGACATCTCACAGATGTTTTGATGGACAACTGGAGCAAACAATCACCTATTCTTTCAGGGGAGACTGGGGAGGTGAGGACATTGGTCTGTCCCTCCTGAAGGATGTGTGAGTACAGAGACATTCCCACTCACCATTAACACTGTGGGACATGTGTCCAACCACAGTTCATGGCAGAACAAACACAGCTGCTGGACTCTGGGGCATTTTAGATGCAGAGAATGTGGTAAAAGGTTCACTTAGTGATCTGGTCACATCACAGGTCCAGGAGGAGGAGGTGGGTGACCACCAGGTAGGGCGGTACGGGTCTGTTAGTATCGATAGACCATGGATTTGTGCCTTGGAAAGTTTCCAGGCCGCAAGCCTAGACAAGATTTTCTTTATGGAAGATCGACAATTGCCCAGGCTGCAAGTCTCCCCTCTCCACAGCACCAATGTTGTCCAAGGGAAGAGTATTAGGTCCCATGCAGCTCGGCACCGGTGTCGTCGCAGAGCAGTGTGTGGTTAAGTGCCTTGCTGAAGGACACAACACACTCTCAGCCAAGGCTCGAACTAGAGACCTTCAGATCACCAAACATCTTAACCACTTGGCCACACGCCAACACAACCGCCAGGTTGGGCGGTAAGGACAGGGAGGTAGTGTCTAGGACACTCAGTGGTCACTGCCCTCTCAAACACGTATACCATATCAGACACTGCTGGGGGAGTAATCTCTCACAGAGAAACAGTGACAACTGCCAAAATTGTGGTACCACTGCTGACTATGACACACAGCAGAGGAGGGAAAATTCATGTTGCGTGTTAGTGGTGGAGGGATCGTTACAGAGGGGTAAAAACAAGTGCTTCTCAAGCTGAGCCCAGGAAGGTGAGATGCCTCCCTGGTGCCAGGGTCAGGGAAGTGTCATGTTTTGAAGGGGGAGGTTGAAAAGTCAGAGGTCATGTTAGGTGCTGGTACCAAAGAAATAGGCAGAGAGGTGTGGTCCTGCAGAAAGTATTTATGGAGATCTGGCAGAAGGCAAAAAGCAGGATCTCTTACAGTTGCACTGAATTACTCTGTGCCAGTGAGGGTAGGAATTAGAATACATGCGGTTGAGGAGTCAGAGTCACACATTTCAGAAACAGGCCCTTCAGCCCAATTAAAACTCCTATCCCAAGTGTCCCATTCATCAGCCTTTTCCATCTTCCCCTAAAGAAAATGATGCTAGTGAACAACTCGACCGAGGGCAACATCCTCCAGATGGTTCACAAAACTACTTCTTTCACGATGAACTTTTCCAATCCACGTATCTATCAAAGTACCTTTTAAATGTTGTTAAAGTACCTGCCTCAACCACTTCATCTAGGACCACCTTTGGTAAAGATGAACCATCTATTGGGGGACGTCGTTGCCCTTTGGCAACATCTCTTCACTCCCACCTTAAACTTTTGCCCTCAGATCGTGAGTACCCAACCCCAAGAAAAAGTCTGTGGGTATTAAGATGTCACCATAAGACATAGGAGCAGAATTAGGCCCAAGTCTGCTCTGCCATTTCATCACTCTTGTGAACCTCCTCTGAACCCTCATCAACGTCATTACATCCTTTCTTAAATAAGGGGTCAAAAACTGCTCACAGTACTGTAAACAAGGCCTCACCTGTGCTTCTTAAAGGCTCAGCACTACATCCTTGCTGTTATGTTCTAGTACTCTTGAAACAAACACTCACTTTGCAGTTGCCTTCCTCACCATTGACTCAACCTGCAAATTAACCTTTAGGGAATCCTGCACAAGGACCCCCAAGTCCCTTTGCACCTCAGATTTTGGAAATTTCTCTCCATTTGGAAAATAGTCTATGCTTTTATTCTTTCTACCAAAGTGTATGACCATAGACTTCCCAACACTATATTCCATCTGTCCATTCTCCTAATCCAAGTCCTTCTGCAGCCTCCCTGCATCTTCAACACTACCTGCCCCTCCACTTATTTTCATATCATCTGCAAACTTGAACACAAAGCCATCAATTCCGTTACCAAATCACTGACACACAACATAACAAGAAGCAGTTCGAACACTAACCCCTACAGAACAACACTAGACACTGGTAGCCAATAAGGAAAGGCTCCCTTCTTTCCCACTCCTAGCCTCCTGCCAATCAGTCAATACTCGATCTATGCTAGTACCTTGCCTGTTATACCATGGGCTCTTGTTAAACAGCCTCATGAGGCACCTTGTCAAAGTTCTTCTGAAAATCCATGTACACAGCACCCTCCTTTATCTATCCTGTTCATTACACACTTTGACAAGATCACCCCTCATTCCCCTAATCTTCAACGACAAAAGACCCAAGCCATTCAACCACTCTCCGTACCAGTCCTTACAGCCCAAGGAACATGCTCATAACTCACTTCTGCTGCATTATAACTTAATGGCTTCTTTCCTGAAGCAGATTGACCAGAACAGATCACAATAATCCAAATGAATCTGCACTAATGTCCTGCAAATAATAAATCAACTTCCATACTCAGTGCCTTGACTGATGAAGGTGAACTTGCCAAAACCCTTCTTTGCCACCTATCTACCTGTGATGCCACTTTCAGAGAACTATATAGCTGAAGACCTTGGTACCTCTTCTACAACACTCCCAACCGTTCATCTTGAAAGTCGTGCCTGGATTTGATTTTCTAAGTTGCTTAACCTAGTACTTGTCTGAACTAATTTACAGTCCATGAACCATTTACCCTGTTGATCATGATCCCTCTGAAAATTTCGATAATCTTCTTCACTTTATTTAATTATTTATCGATACTGCGCAAATAGCCCTTTGAGCCACCATCAGCAAACCCTGATTTTAACACTGGCCTAAACCTAATCACTGGACAATTTACAATGACCAATTAACCCACTAACCAGTACGTCTTTGGACTGTGGCAGGAAACCGGAGCACCCAGAGAAAACCCAGGCATTCCATGGGGAGTATAAACTCCTTGCAGAGGATCTAGGAATGAACTCCAAACTCTGACACTCTGAGCTGTGATTAATATCACACTAACCACTATACAACCATAGTACCCAGCACCAGTAGATAATCGTGCAACATGCTGCAATGCTGGGGATTTCAAGGAAGAGGATGTATTGGGTCTCTTCAATAACATGAAAGTGGAGGAGTCCATGGGATCTGTTGGGATATACCCCGGTTATTGAGAGAAGCAAGAGAGAAGATTGATGGGGCCGAGACAAAGAGTCCAAACTGGCTGGGTGATGACAGGCAGAAAGTGAAGGTAGGAGGATGTTTTTCTGATTGGAATTCTGTGACTAGTGACATACCACAGATCAGTGCTGTGACATCTCTTATTTGCAATGTACAATAAAGTAACCCCTGAGTCTCCTTCGCTCCATGGAAAACAGCCACAGCCTCTCCAATCCCTCCTTATGACTCAAGCCTTCCTGTTCTGGTAACTGCATGTGCATCTTTTCTGCATCATTTCTAAAAAAAATTGCATCCTTCCTATAGCTATGTGACCAAAACTGCACAGAATATTTACAAGTGCATTCTCATCAATGCCTTATGCAACTGTACATGACATCTCAAGATTTGTACTCAGTAACATGATCAATGAAGGTAAATATGCCAATCTCTTCATTCACTACCTGTCATGATTCAATCCGATCAGCAGGGGGCACCAGAATCCTCCAAGCTCTGATGCTGCTGCTCCTCATTATTAGCTGATTATTTTCACATGTATATTTACAGTGCACCCATGTCCTATTCTATTCCTTTGTAGTTTGAATACAGTTAAGATGTTGTCATCTTAACTATAGGACTATAGCTGGTAGGGCACTGAGGAGTGCGTAGGAACAAAGGGATCTGGGAGTTCAGATACATAATTCCCTGAAAGTGGCGTCACAGGTAGACAGGGTTGTAAAGATGACCTTTGGTATCCTGGCATTCATAAATCAAAGTATTGAGTATAGGAGTTGGGATGTTATAGTGAGGTTGTGTAAGACATTGGTGAGACCAAATTTGGAGTATTGTGTGCAGTTCTGGTCACCTAACCATAGGAAGGATATCAGTGAGATTGAAAGAGTGCAGAGAAGATTTACTAGGATGTTGCTGGAGTTCAGGAGTTGAGTTACAGAGAAAGATTGAACAGGTAAAGGCTTTAATCCTTGGAGCATAGAAGAATGAGGGGGGGTTTACAAAATTGAGGGGCGAGTAAATGCGGGTAGGCTCTTTCCACTTAGATTAGTAGAGATAAATATGAGAGGACATTACTTTAGGGTGGAAGGGAAAAGGTTTAGGGGAAACATTAGGGGGAACTTCTTCACTCAGAGTGTGATGGGAGCGTGGAACAAGCTGCCATCTGACATGGTAGATGTGGGCTCACTTAAGTTTTAAGAATACATTGGATAGATACACGGATTGGAGAGGTCTGGAGGGTTACAGACTGGGTGCAGGTCAAAGGGACTAGCAGAATAAAGTTTTGGCACAGACTAGAAGGGCTGAATGGCCTGTGTCTGTGCTGTAATGTTCTATGGTTCTATCTGCAAACTTCCAAACATGGCACCTACATTCTCATCCAAATCATTAACACAAATGACAAACAACAGGAGTCCCAGAACTGATGCCTGTAACACACCACCAGTCACTGGATTCCAATCTGAAAAATCTACCGTCTACTGTCACACTCACTCCTACCACTGGGCCAATTTGTATCGATTTGGCTAGCTTACCCTGGATCCCATGTGATCTCACTTTCTGGATCTGCCTACCATGGCTCAGTGATAGGAATTTATCAAAAGCCTTTCTATAGTCCATGCTGGCAACATATACTGCCCATCCCTTATCAATCCTCTTGGTCACCTCTTCAAAGACTTCAATCAGATTTGTGAGAAACAGTTTCTCAGCCCCTGCCTTTCCAAACACAGGTAGATCCAGTTTCTCGGAATCCCATCTGGTAAATTTTCCAGCACTAACGTTAGGCTCAACAGCTTGTAGTTCCCTAGCTTGCCTGTGCAATCTTTCTTACATAAAAGGACAACATCAGATATCTTCCAATCTTCTGGTACCTTACCCTTGTCTATTGAAGCAACTGATCTCCCAGGGCCTTACCAATTTCTGCCTTCATTCCCAGAATATCCTTGGATACTCTCATTCAGACTCCTGGATTTATCCATTTTTATGCACCTCAAGACCACCAACACCTCATTTATAATACTGAAATGTTTCAGGATGTCTCTGCAGTCTTTCTTGAATTCCTTAGCTTGGGCATGACCTTCTCCCCAGTAAGTGGAGATGAGTATTTATTTGAGACCTCTGGCTCCACATATATACAACCACACCGATCCTTCAGGGACCTCTGCTCTTCCCAATTACCCCTTTGCTCTTGATATACAGATGATTTTCAGATTATCCTTGACAGAGAAGGTAAAGAAGATCTCATTCTCTCTACAATGGAACTGCATAAAACAGCGGTGAGTCTGCATTGAGTACTGTCAACATTTCCGCTCCGTACGATATGGGAGGCCAAGGGGTGACCCGATATATAAGAGGTCAAAGTCCTTCTCCCATCATAGGGATATTAAAACACGGGGTCATAGGTTAAGGCGAGAGGAAGGAGTTTTACAGGAGATCTGGTGTTTTTTACACGGAGAGTGGCTGATATCTGGAACTCGCTGCCAGGGGATGTGGTGCAATCACATACTAACACTACATTAAAGAGGCCTTTGGACTCTTCAATCACAAAAACTCAGCCACGAACGGTTCCGGGACTGGCTGGGAATGGGGGGGGGGGGGGGGGGGTTGGGCATGAGACTGGCAACCCGATCCCGTAAAAACACGGAAACTCCAAAGATTTCATCCCTGGAAGAGGAAGGAAGACACAAAATGGGCTGCACCATAAAACTGGAAACTCTGAACAGCCCAGGCAGCACCACAGTTAATGCTTCAGGTCCAGAACTGGGAAAGTGAGGAAACGAGTGGGTGGGAAGGAGGGAGTGATTGGACAATACTCTGTCTCTGATAAAGTAGGGCGGTCAGCGCTGGCCCGTCTAGTTAACAGATAAATAACCTCTCCTTCACAACACGAAGATGACTCACCTCATTACCCTGCTGTAACACGTTTAACCTGCTTCCCACAACCCAGTCAGAACCCCTCTCTGTTCTGTGTAAATGCCCCGACAACGCGTCGGAAGGAAGCAATACCCCAGCACGGATCTACAGGACTGAGTTGGCTCTTCCCGCGCCATCCTCTAAACCCCAGTGCTAACCAGTCATCTGGTGTCCCACTGTCCACTTGTCCAGTTCCTGCCCAGGTCAGTGAAGGTGTTAACCCATCCGTCCGCACCTCGCCTCCCGTGTGCAGTCTCTGCAGGGGCTCCCACCACACAACACCCCCAAACGGATCTCCACTGACCTCAGGCTGGGTGGCGTGGGACCCTCACACCTTGACTGGGGACGGTGACCCTGTGTCCACCCTCTCACTCACTGAATGTCCCGCTGACCATTGACTCTTCACTCACCTGCGGAGACCCCTCCACATAGGAGGGCCAGCAGTAGTAGCTGCAGCATCATTATTCCCTCTCTATCCGAACTGTTTCGAGTTCCCAAGTCCTCCGCCACTACACAGCACCAATGGCACTCGGCTCACCGCACCTCAAAATCTGCCGTCGCTGGGCGATGCCCGTCAGGTTCATTCCCGAACTGCACGCTGATTGGTCCGCGCGATAGTGCAGCCCAATCGTAATCCGACTCTGTTTAGCGTCAGTGGTTTCTGGGCAGAACTGGTCAGAGAAGTTTGAGTCGTTTTGGAAATAAAATTGCAAATATCCGCATCCGTCCAATCAGAAAAAGAGCTGCTCTGTGAGTCATCGGTTGCCGGGAAGGGTGGAGTGAGCGGAGTTGGGAATCAAAATCGAAAGTATGGGAACGGGAGGGAGAGGCGGGGTCCTGACGTCACAGATCCCGGGAACAGACCCGGGGGGTCAGACTCGAGGGAAATGACACAGGAGGAGAAAGATAACCCGCTAAAGAGATTCAGCATGGCGAGAATCATTTGTAGAATTCCAGTGATCGCCAGTGCCGAGGGATTGAGAATGTAGAGGGCTGCGAACTAGATGAGAGAGGTGGAGGTGAGGGGTGAGGTCAGGGGTGGTAGGTGATGGGTAGAACCAGGTGAGGACCGAGGGAGTTCAGAGACAGACTCTGTGGGTAATAGGTAGAATCGGGGGGCGTGAGATGGTGGGGGGTGTTGATCGGCAGATGGATCCAGGCGGCCGAAGAGACGGGAGGAGAACCTCGGATAAATCGGTGTGTTTAAACCTATTTATTATCGAATGGGCAGGTGGGATCAGAGTAAGTGTTGGGGAGGGAATCGAACTGGATAAAGGGGTGGGGAGTAAGTTAGAGAGAGCACGTGCTAATTACCCGATTTCTGAAAGTAGAATATACAGACCAATGGTTTGTTTAAGGTGAAAGGTCGGGTCAGTGGTGTGGACTGTACACACGATCCTGCGAAATGGCTTCCACTTGATCTGGCTGATGTAAATCAGGCTGGAGTACTGAAAACAGTAGAGGAGTTTGGAAGTGGTGCAAATGAATATAACTTCACCTGGAAGGGGTGTTCGGGTCCCTAGATGGTGGCGGTAGAGAGGGTATGGGGACACCAATGGTGCATGTAGAGAGGTGGGATGAGTGGACCCGTGAGTCACGAAGGGAGTGGTCCCTACAAGAAGACAAAAATGAAGTATGAGGAGAAGATTTGATGAGGTTGATGGAATTGATGAAGGATGATATGCTGAATATGGATGGAGGGCACATACCCTGGGATAAGGACCCTGATGGTGGCCTGTGGGCAGAAACATTGGGGGCACAGACACTGAGGGAATAGACCTATACCTGTGGGACAAACTCCGTGGGAGTACAGATAACGGGCTGGGCCAGATCTAATAGGAAGACCAGCACCACTAGGGCCTAATCTGCAGTCTGTACAGAACTGGGGGGTGTGAATTGTGAAGAAGTTGATAAGAGGGCAGTGGAATGGATGGAGAGGATGTGGAGGAAATTTAATCCTGGGAAAAGTGTCACATTGTCATAAGGGGGGCATTGAGAGCAGACCCAAATGCAAGGCACAGACACTGAAGTACTAGGGAAAGTGGGACCTGGTGTGTCAGAAAGCAAGGGAAGTCGGGGTGGGGGGGGTTAGAAACAACACTGGGCAAGACTAGGATACAGGGTCTGGGCTAAGACTAGACTAGGAAAGTGGGACCTGGATAAGGAACTAGGAACCTGGACAAGGACTCTGAGCCAGAAACTGGACAGGGACCCAGAACCTGGGTCTTGACTCAGGCTTGGACTCCAAATCCAGGCAAGGACTGGATGTGGGGGCAGGACGCAGGACTCCATGGCTGGACAAGGACTCAAACTTGGTCTTGGTCAAGGGAAAGGAAAGCAGAAGCAGAGAGAGGCATAGCTGGATACAAACACTGGCCACAGACAGGACCAGGACACAGGGCCCAGGCCACTGATGGGACCAGGACGCAGGGCCTAAGACTTGAGCAAAGGATCACTGAGCCAGGGCCCCTCCTTAGGAACAGGACATAGGGCCAGGACTCATACACAGACACAGGGACACAAAGGCATTAGTTTCCCTTCCCTCTACATGAATGTACCCAGACTGTAGGTGAACCATCTCCACTGCAAAGCCCTCCCATTATGCACACACCGGTTTCTTAGCTCAGCTTTGTTTCTAGTTTACCTGGGCTGGATCTCTTATTTCAACTGACTATTTGAATCCTAGAGTGGTCCCCCATTGCATTTGAAGTGTCCCTGGTTAATCTGTTCCATACCTTACAATATTTATTTTATGCAGTTTAGGTTGTTATTCATGCATGATTCATCTGTAGAATTTATCCTTACCTTCATAAGTTATCAGGTGCTACGTGTGTTATGTGTATTTCTATGCTTTACACCCTAGTCCGGAGAATCATTGTTTCATTTCTATATACATTTATATACATCTATATGGTTAAATTACAATAAATTCACTAGACTTGTCCCTTTCCATTGCCATTCAAATGCTTTATGATATTATGATCGCTGGTTACTGGATGCTCCCCACTGACAGATGCATAAGTTTGTCTAACTCTTTCCCTAGAACCAAATCCAACAAAGCGATTCCTCACTGGGCCAGACACACCCTACAGATCAGACACAGAATGAAATTATTATCAATAACTTACCTGATGTAAAGTTTGTTATTTTATGGTAGCAATTCAGTATAAAAAGGTCAAGATTACTGTAAAATCCAAAAACAAATAAACACTGGGAAGAAAAGTAATAATGAGATTGTGTTCATTGAGCTTTCTGTGATGAGAGCCCTTGACAAAAATGACTTGGACCCAAATGCAGTTTGCACTTGCACTTCGCCAGCAATTTTCCCTGAGTCCGGTTGCAATCTTGATCTGTATTCCAGGCCGGGGATACACAACTGTGGACAGTCAATATTCCCTGACTCTGGACCCATCCCTTGTATTCCAGGCTTTGGGATGCAGAACTGTGGACCTGTCTCTGTTTCCTGACACTAGAATCATTCCTGGACAATATTCCAGACCTGGGAACCCAGAGCTGTCGACTGACATTTTTTCCCCCCGAGTCTCGATCCATTCCTGGTCTTGTATTCCAGGCCTAGGGACACAGAACTGGAGCCTGTCACTGTTTTCCAACCCTGGATCCATTCCTGGCCTGGGGACATAGTGTTGTGGCCTGTCACTGTTCCCTGAGCTTGGATCCATTCCTGGTCTGTATTCCCTGCCTGGCAATACACAACTGTGGCCTGTCACCTTTTCCAGACGCCGGATCCATTCCCGGTCTGTATTCCAAGCCTTGGGACACAGAGCTGAGGACTGTTCCTGCTTCCTGATACCAGATCCATTACAGATTTCTTTTCTGAGCCTGAAGACCCAGAACTGTGACCTGTACATTTCCCAGATCTTGAGTGCAATTCTGGTCTGAAATCCAGGACTAGGGACACAGAGCTGTGGACTGTTCCTGTTTCCTGAGCCTGGATGCAATCCTGGTCTGTATTCCAGGCCTGGGGATGCACAGCTGTGGCCTGTCACCATTCTCTGACACCGGATACATTCTGGCATACATTCCCAGTTTGTAATCCAGGCCTTGGGACACAGAGCTGGATGCTGTCACTGTTTTCCTGAGCCTTGATCCTGAGTTTCTGCTGCAGGTCTGGGGACACAGAGTTCTGGCCTGTCACCGCACCCTGACATTTGATCCATTCCTGGTTGCTATTCTAAGCCTTGGGACACAGAGCTGTGGACTGTCACTGTTCCTCACATTGCATCTGTAACCCTCATGCTCACCCAGCTCGTGCTCATCTGGGGAACAGCCTTTGGCCCTGCCAAACTGGGTACCGCATTTGTGTGGATGCTATGTAATGTACCCCCAGTTACAAACCCACAACACAAAATATCAGACAGTACAGCATATGCAATTAAATGATTGAACTTTATGAATCTTAATCTGAATATAGGATTAGTAATGAAAATAAACAAAAAAGGGCCCAAGTCAAGGAAAAGTCGCAAGTTCACGTTGGAGCTCACTCAGTAGTCATTCTTCCACCATCAGTCTCCTCCAAACGTCGCCAACCTTCAGATCCCAGTCCACTCCGGCTCCACACACATCTTCTCTCTTCATCTCTCCACGACCAAAGACCACGAAAAATCTCCTTCCAGGTTCACAAGACAGCAACAATCTCTGATTGGCTAACATGCATATCACAGTCCGGTTATCTCCAGCCATAACCCAAACATTGCTGCTACAGAGAAACCATTACCTCAGCAGTGAACATTACAAAGAAGCCATTACATTAGCGGTGAATCCTTACAGTACATTACACATTAATTCCTGGTTTGTATTCCAGGCCTTGGGATATAGAGCTCTGACCTGTCTCTGTTTCCTGACACTGGATCTATTACTGGTCTGTATTCCAGGCTTGGGGACACAAAGCTGTGGCCTGTCACTGTTCAGTGAGCTTGGATGCAATCCTGTCTGTATTCCAGGCCTGGGGCTCAGAGCTGTCTCCTGTCACTGTTCCCTGGTAATCTTGTTTTATCCTAAGCCCTAGCATTTGAGATACAAAGTAGATTGGGCAAACTGGCTGCAGAAGAGAGTTTTGGAACCAGCCAGAGGCTGTGAGACTGGAGTGGGATCTGTACCCACTTGTGTTTGGGAGAAGCAGCTCCTGGGAAGAGGTTGGAGAGTAGCCAGGGAGCAGGTTGCACTGTGGACAGTGACTGGGGGTTTCCAGGTAGCCTAACGGCAGTGTGCTGCCATCTTCTCTCAGTGGTCTGTTGCTGTTCCCACCTTCATGGTAACAGGTTCACACAACCCCATCCGTGACCCGTGAGTGTGTTCTGTTACAGGGGGACTGGCGGGGGGCAGGTTAGTGAAATGTTCTTACTACTGGGAGATGGGCAGAGGTGATGCACTGTAGTGTGAGTCAAAACCAAAAAAATGAGAGTTGCTGTATTCCTGAAATAAACTGGAATAGACTCAGCAGGTCAGGCAGCATCTGTAAAGGGAGAGAGACAAGAGTTAATGTTTTAGGTCTCAGTCCATTCATTTTAGCCATCCCACACACCCCATCCTCCCCTCCCAACCCTGCCCCCCAGCACTGTCCCACTCTCTCCCTTCCTGTCTCCAGTCTCCCCTTCCCTTTCACACCTAACCACTCTCTCCTGCATCATAGTCCCTAACCCTTCCCCACTCCCACACCATTAACATCCCCTTCCTCCCTTCCCCGTCACCATCCCCACCCTCCCTCTGCCCATCCATTGTCTCAGTCCCTCTGCTCCCCGTTACTGCCCGAACTCTCTTCCCGTCACCTCCCTCTAAACTTCCGCACTCCATCCGCAGCCCCTCTCGCTGCTATGGCGATGAGATAAATACATCACAGACATTTAAATAAACTCGCTGACAGGGCTTCAGCTGATCTCTGCTGGAGAGACTTCCAAACATCCATCACCTTCTCAGTGTGGAAGCTTCTCCTCCTCCAGCCCAGCCCACCCCAATTTGTTTTGTGACTGCGCCTGATCCAGACCACTCAGCCACAGGAATCCTCCTCCCTGCATCAAGTCAGTCGAGCCCTGTTGGAACTTTCTTCGGGAGATCTCCACTCATGCTCTGGAGGATACAGCCCAAGTCAGCTCGATCTCCCCTCATTCGGCAAACCCTCTGTCTGTGGGAGCAGCCTCCTGAAACTCTGCTGAACTCCTTCTGTGCCCAGTGCATCCTCTCTGAGGTCAGGAGACTCAGTCTGCGAGGTCAATACCTCTGCACTTTGACCCTACAGCCCTGTGACCTATGACACAAAAAAACAAGGTCAAGGTCAGGTCTATTGTCACATACACAAGTATGTGTGAGCGCAGGTAAAATAAAAAGCTTGTTTGCACAGTCACAAAGTATCAGGTAAGCAACATTCACTAGAAAATCATAAACGTGAATTACATACTTTTACAGAAAAGAACAAAAATCGTCAATTTTACACTAAAGTGGTCTCAGTGTTGTTAAAGTGTAGGAAGCATTGGGGCTCCGAGTCAACCCAAACACAATCTATTCCAGCTGCCACCATCCGGGAAGCAGTACCGCAGAGTAAAATCCAGGATCAACAGGCTCCGGGACAGCTTCTTCCACCAGGACATCAGACTGATGAACTCACGCTGATTTGAGTGTACTCGATATTACATTGCATGGTCCATTTAATATAAATTACTATGGTTGCACATTGCACACTTAGACGGAGATGTAACATAAAGATTTTTACTCCTCATGTATGTGAAGGATGTACGAAATAAAGTCAATTCAAGATAAGATAAAACTTTATTTTATGATCGGAACGCTGTAAAACTCAGTGCTCAGGCAGTCTCTATGGATCCGAAAGATGTATGAGGATGCTTTGGGACAAGAGACTGTGTGGTCCCTGACGCAGTGTCTCCACCTGAGACAATAACTAAGAGAGATGCTGCCTGACCCACTGTGTTGTTCCAGTGATTGCTTTTCATTCCAGGTTCCAGTTTCAGCCACGTCTCACGTCTTTACCCCTCACACTGAGCTTCATCCAGACCCTTTCACCCCATGTTCTGGGTCACGAAGTCTGACTCTCCCTCACTCTGCAGTGACGACACCTCACCAGCTCTGTCTGTTTCAGATTCCAGTTCCAGCTTCACTTTTCCATGTCAGAAGGCATGACTCAACCTCTCACTCAGTCACAGGGAGTTTCCCAGGGGTGGGACTGCCAAATGTCACTGACCAATGAAACGAGGTCTGGGATCACTGTGACAGTGGTCAGACAAAGGTTAAAGCAGTCATAAAGTGTGTGTGTTTGTGGCCAGTGCTGTGAGAAAGTATTCAAGCCCAATAAGCCCAACAGACACAATGAAAGAGGCATTGACTGGCATAGAGGAAGGGATGGACAGAGAGCAAGAATTAAACAGATAAAGGCAGAGAGAGAGATACGAGGAGACAGACAGTGATGGGGAATGTAGCAGAGACAGAGAAAGAGGGGATGACAGAGAGAGGGTGGGAGAGAGATAGAGAAAGAAATGAATTAAGGGGACAGGGAGAGAGAGAGATGGTCATGGAGAAGGTGAGAGACAGTGAAACTAGGGTGTCTACAAAGATAGGGACAGGCAGAGGAGAGAATGAGAGAGAAATGAGGGCAGGAGGGAGGGAGGGAAGGGAGTGAGAGAGAGAGAGAGAAAAAACACTTTACACTTTCTGACCACAACATTCTTTGTTTTCACTGGCCACTGACATTATCGAGGTTATCACTCGATCTGTCACTGTTTCACCCACTCTCTCTCTCCATCCCTGCACTCTCCACCTGGTAGCAATGATCAGGAGGTTCAGAGATTCATGAATGCTCTGCCCAATCATAATACGAAGAAAGCATGACTGCCTTGACTTCCCCAGGAGTCTGCAGAGATCTGGCATAACATCAAAAACTTTGACAAATTTCTATAGATACATGGTGGCAAGTGTGCTGACTGGCTGCATTAGGACCTGGTTTAGGAATACCAATGCCGTTGAGTGGAAAATCCTAAAAAAGGTAGTGGATTCAGCCCAGTACATCACGGGTAAAACCCTCCCAACCATTGAACATATCTACACGAAACATTGTTGTAGAAAAGCAGCATCCATCATCAAAGATCCTCACCACCCAGGCCATGCTCCTTTCTCACTGCTGCCATCAGCTAGAAGGTACAGGAGCCTCAGGACTCACACCACCAGGTTCGAGAACAGTTACTACCCTTCATCCATCAGGCTCTTGAACAAAAGGGGATAACTTCACTCATTTAAGGACTCTTTTGTCTTGTTATTTCATGCTCATTATTGCTATTTATCTGTTATCTGTATTCACACAGTTTGTTTATAGTTTACAGTTCCTGATGTTTACAGGTTCTGTTTACAGTTACTGTTCTGTAGATTTGCTAAGTATACCCACAGAGAAAGCATCTCAGGGTTGTATGTGGTGACATGTATGTACTCTAACAAATTTTACTTGGAACTTTGGACACCAGGAGTGGCAAGGAGATGCCCTAGTGAACGGGAGAGCTGGAACTCACCACGCCCTGCCAATCAGGAAGTTCCTCAAAACCAAGAGAAAATCTGCAGATGCCGGAAATCCAAGCAACACACACATAATGCTGAAGGTACTCAGCAGGCCAGGCAGCATCAATGGTAAAAAGTACAGTCGATGTTTCGGACTGAAACCTTTCAGCAGGACTGGAGAAAAAAAGCTGAGGAGTAGATTTGAAAAGTGGGGGGAAGACAGAAAGTAGCAGGTGATAGGTGAAACTAGGAGGGGGAGGAATGAAGTAAAGAGCTGGGAAATTGATTGGTGAAAGAGACAGAAGGCCATGGAAGAAAGAAAATGGGGGTTGGGGAGGAGCACCTGAGGGAAGTGATGCCGCCTATAGGAGATAACTTGAGAGAGGGATAAGGGGATGGGAAATGGTGAAAGGGAGGGGGGGGATCATTACTAGAAGTTCGAGAAATTGATGTTCATGCCATCGGGTTGGAGACTACCCAAACGGAACCCAGTAGTGGAGGAGGCCATGGATGGACATGTTGGAATGGGAATGGGACCTGGAATTAAAATGGGTGGTCACTAGGAGATTCTACTTGTTCTGGCGGACCGAGCGTAGATGCTCAATGGAGCGGTCTCCAAATCTACGTCACGTCTCACAGATATACAAGAGGCCACACTGGGAGCACCAGATACAGTATATGACCCCCCAACAGGCTCACAGGAGAGGTGTTGCCTCACCTGGAAGGACTGTTTGGGGCCCTGAATGGAAGTGAGGGAGGAGGCGTAGGGGCAGGTGAAGCACTTGTTCCACTTACAAGGTTAAGTGCCAGGAAGGAGATCACTGGGGAGGGATGAATGGATAAGGGAGTCACGTAAGGAGTGATCCCTGCGGAAAATATAAAGTTGGGGGGAGGGAAAGATGTGCTTGGTGGTGGGATCCTGTTGGAGGTGGCAGAAGTTTCAGAGAATTATGTGCTAGACTCCGAGGCTGGTGGGGTGGTAGGTGAGGATGAGGAACCCTATCCCTGGGAGGGTGCTGTAAGAGCAGACGTGTGTGACATGGAAGAGTGCAGTTGAGGGCAACATTGATGGTGAAGGAAGGGATGCCTCTTTCTTTGAAAAAGGAGGACATCTCCTTCATTCTAGAATGAAAAGCCTCATCTCCTTCATTGCCTACTCAACCAATCATCTTGGAGGTTGGTCTATCTCCACTGGAAACCCTCACGAAGAATATTTCTCATCTACTAGGCCCATCACCTCAAAGGTTCAACCACACCTGTTCTAAACCCTCCCTGGCCCAGTTCAGACAAAACTCATCAGATGGTCCTCCACTGGATCCTGACCCTGCCAGCCCACACGTACAATGGAGGAACTCTGACTGTTCCCTGATCCAAGGCTGCAGCCCCAAGATACAAGATCATGTCCTCTCCTTCCTCACCCCCTGTTTTCAAACAGGCTGCTTCATCAGTAAAGCAGGAGCTGGTCACGGATTTTAGAAAGCTGGTCAGTGTATATAGTCCCGTCTGTGTCAATGGTGCTGAGGTTGGAGCTGGTCACGGATTTTAGAAAGCTAGTCAGTGTATATAGTCCCGACTGTGTCAATGGTGCTGAGGTTGGAGCTGGTCACGGATTTTAGAAAGCAGGTCAGTGTATATAGTCCTGTCTGTGTCAATGGTGCTGAGGTTGGGAGGGTTGAAATGTGCAAGGTTCCGAGAACTGAACATCTCCAACAGTCTTTCATGGTCGTGGCCTCTTCACTCACCAATGCCTCTACTTCCCCAAAAGGATAAGGAAGTTTGGCAGGTCCCCTTTGACCCTCACCAACTTCTGGTGATGCATCATGGGAAGGAGTCTATCTCGATACATCAGAGGCACTAAAGGATTGAGTTTAATTGTTGTTCAACCATACATGAATACCCCTGAATACAGCCCAATGAAACAGCGTTACTCTGGGGCCAAGCTGCAAAACAGTACCCACAGTCATACACAACACAAGGCACACAGGGTACGTATATATGCCAAAGCAGTAAAATATAGTCACAGACCCTGAGTCCATGACTGTTGCAGCAATCTGCATTTGAACTCCATACATCTTGTCTTCTGCTGAGCAAACATTAGAAGACAGCACAGATTTCAGAATGTTTACTGTGCCACATCGCGCCCCCCCCCCCCCCCCAGCACTCTGGTGAAGTGCACCAACTCTGTCACTTCCCCTCTGGGCGGCTGCAAGCAGCTGATACCATGGGTTGAGGCCCAGTCCTCACTACAACTGAGGTCACACAGCTTTCCTGCCATCCGCCCCTGCTGTTTGCCAATAGACCAGTGGATTGGACTCACAGCTTTCCACATTAACAATGTCCGACAGGGTTTTGTGATCTCAAGCAGTGACAAATTAATAAGATGAACACTCACTGTTACAGTGTACACATCCTTCGTGCACCCACTCTGACGTCTGTCTGACGCAGGCAGCAACACAGTCTGCACCAAATCCAACTCCGTCAGTTTCTCCACAAACAAGCACCTCACTGATGGGGCAGGTCTGCAATACTCTATGTTTGTAATATCCAGAAGGGTCTTGTGATTGTAGAAAATAAGTTGAAAAAAGACAATAACACCGTTGCATGTTAGCCCCATAGAAGTTGCAGTGTCCGAGCGCCCGCCATCTTATCACTGCTTGGTATGGCTACTGTTCAGCCCATGACCACATGAAACTACTGACAGTTGTGGACACAGCTCAGCTCATCAGGGAAACTATTCTCCACTCTACAGACTCAGTCCACACTTCCTACTGCCTCAGTAAAGCAGTCAGCATTTCAAAGACCTCACCCACCGAGGACATTCTCTCTTCTCCCCTCCCATCGGGCAGGAGATAGAAAAGCTGCCCCTCCAGCAGGCAGAACAACAGCGACTGTGCCACTGTTTTAGACAATTGACCGTCCCCTGGTACGACAGGTGGACTCCTGACCTCACAATCTACCTCCTTATGACCCTGAACCTTCTTGTCTGTCTTCACTGCCCTTTCTCAGTAATCGTAACACTTTATTCTGCACTCTTGTTGGTTTACCTCGTACAACCTCAGTGCACTGTTGTAAGAAATTAATACTTATAAACTGCATGTAAGACAGGATTTTCACTGTACCTTGCTAAATGTGACAATAATAGACAGATTTACCAATTAATAGAGGAGTGCAGAAGAAGAGGATGAGGTAGGAGATGGGAGGAAGGATAAAGCTTGCGACTCAGTGTTGGTGAATTTGGTCCTTCCTGACCCCCACTGGCTTAGAGGAGAACAGTATAGTTCAATTGTTTAAAAAAGTCTCAAAAAGTAAGCCGGGAAATTATAGGCTGGTAAGTTTGACATCAGTAGTAGGTAAATTATTGGAAGGAATACTAAGAGATAGGATCTACAAGTATTTGGATAGACAGGGACATATTAGAAACAGTCAGCATGGCTCTGTGCATGGTAGGTAATGTTTAACCAATCTATTAGAGTCTTTTGAGGAAGTTACCAGGAAAGTGGATGAAGGGAAGGCAGTGGATGTTGCATACATGGACTTCAGTAAGGCCTTTGACAAGGTCCCGCTTGGCAGATTAGGAAGATTCAGTTGCTAGGTATACATGGAGAGGTAGTAAATTGGATTAAACATTGTCTCAATGGAAGAAGCCAGAGAGTGGTAGTGGAGGATTGCTACTCTGAGTGGAGGCCTGTGACTAGTGGTGTGCCACAGGGATCAGTGCTGGGTCCATTGTTATTTGTCATCTATATCAATGATCTGGATGATAATGTGGCAAATTGGATCAGCAAATTTGCTGATGATACAAAGATTGGAGGTGTAGTGGACAGTGAGGAAGGTTTTCAAAGCTTGCAGAGGGATTTGGACCAGTTGGAGGAATGGGCAGAAAAATGGCAGATGGAGTTTAATACAAACAAGTGTGAGGTATTGCACTTTGGAAGGTCAAACCAAGGTAGAACATACAAGAGAAATGGTAGGACACTGAAGAGTGCAGTAGAACAGAGTGATCTGGGAGTACAGATACATAATTCCCTAAAAATGTTGTCACAAGTAGATAGGGTCGTAAAGAGAGCTTTTGGTACATTGGCCTTTATAAATCAAAGCATTGAGTGTAAGAGTTGGAATGTAATGGTGAGGTTGTATAAGGCATTGGTGATACTGAATTTGGAGTATTGTGTGCAGTTTTGGTCACCTAATTACAGGAAGGATATTAATAAGGTTGAAAGAGTGCAGAGAAGGTTTGCAAGGATGTTGCCCTAACTTGAGAAACTGAGTTACGGAGAAAGGTTGAATAGGTTAGGACTTTATTCCCTGGAGTTTAGGAGACTGAGGGGAGATTTGATGAAATTATGATGGGTATAGATAGAGTGAATGCAAGCAGGCTTTTCCCACTGAGGCAAGGGGAGAAAAAAAGCAGAAGTCATGGGTTAAGGGTGAAGGGGGAAAAGTTTAAAGGAACAATGGGGGGGCTTCTTCACACAGAGAGTAGTGGAGTGTGGAATGAGCTGCCAGATGAAGTGGTAAATGCGGGCTCACTTTTAACATTTAAGAAAGACTTGGACAGGTACATGGATGAGAGGTGTATGCAGGGATATGGTCCAGGTGCAGGTCAGTGGAACTAGGCAGAAAAATGGGTCGGCACAGCCAAGAAGGACCAAAAGGCCTGTTTCTGTGCTGTAATGTTCTATGGTTATGTAATTAAATACACCTTTTTTGATACCTTTTTCTCTTTTTAAAGTATACAGAATACAATTCAGAGATTCGTCCTCCCGCAGACAGCCACAAAACAAGAAACACCGTGGAATCTGTTCAAAGGAAACACCAAACACCCAACCTGCAAAAAAAAAGAACAAATTGTGCAAACGGTAAAAAGTGAGTGAATGACACATAGAATATCAACAAGAGACCAGGAGAATTCAGCTTAGTTTAGTACAGTGCAATAACTGACTGCAGGCTGCAGAGCCAGTCTTCACCAAAACACCCCAGTTGGCACCGTTCACCCCAAACCGCTCAAAATCAGCAAAAAATAGAGTGACCCCAATCTAGAAACACATCCAATGTGAACATCAAAGCCTCCCAAAATGAGCTCTCAAGTCAACAGCCTCGCTGACCAATCCTTGCAACTTGGAACCCAAAACTCCTGTCACAATAAACTTGACCTAGAACTTTGAACATAGTCTGTCCCTTCGCTGACACAGAACATGGCTCTGTTCTGTTAACTGTTACAGAACAATCTCCCTGCTCTTTCACTGGCACAAGGCGTCTCCTCCGTCCTTACGATGCTACCTACGGACCTCCGCTCACCGGTACGGGACACGGGACGTTGTCACTGTGGCCTTTAGGGGGCAGCAGCGGCTCCGATGCGCGTCAGAGTGAGAAACCAACCTCGGCAGCCTCACTCTGCCCAGCAACTGATGACTCAGCACTGAGCTCTACTCTCATTGGACATACTCGGGGTTCCAGCTGTGCCCTGTGCTTCTTTGGGGTTGAAGGTGAGTTGCGGCGGTAAATCAAACTAACAATTCCCGAATTCACGACCAGGCTGGTGTGGTGGGTCCCCGAGATTCCCGGTGTGTGTGTGTGTGGGGGAAGGGGCAGGAGTGACAGAGGGGAAATAGGCAGGGAGAGGAGGAGATGGAGTGAAATGGAGAAAAGCAGAATGGAGTGAAAGTGTTGAGAGAGAGGATGAAGGGGAATGGGGAGCGGGAGGGACAGGGGAGAGGGAGGTTAAGATTGGAATTGGGAAAGGGGAATGATTGCGATGAGGTGCAGATGATAGATGGAGAGAGGGTATGAGATCAAATGGACACCGATTATCGTCCGTCCTGTGGGCTTTGGAACTTCCTGTGGATTGGGGGAGTAAATGTGAACCCACTGTTTATCAAGCATTCATAAAGTTAGCATAGAAGCAGGTCCTTCGGCCTTCCAGATAGTTAAGATCCCCATCAATTCTAACTCTCATTGACCCGTAACCTTCGCTGCCTGGTAATTAAAATGCTCGGGAATTTGAATGCCTTCACCCAGATACCAGCTACCTTCTGAGGAGAATATGCCCCACCCCCCATGTCATAAACAGGGCCTCTAGTCTAACACATCCCTGCCAACTGTGCTGCCCTGCTTATTAGTTCCATTTATCCACATTTGGCCCACAGCCCTCTAAGCCTTTCCTATCCATATACTTACCTAGATGCTTTTACATGTTGCTAATGTGCCCCCCCCCCCCCCAACTGTTTCTGGCAGTTCACGCCAAATACACGCTACTCTGTGTGAAGTTCCCCTGATACCCTTTTATCCTAAGATCTCTGACTTCCGATCTTAAACCTACATTATTGTTTTAGCATCAGCTTGCTGGGGAAAACAGTACGGGCTCTCACAGTGCCTCTACCCCTTGTGGCTTATCTACCCCAACCTCCTATAATCCACGGAATAAAGTAAAACCTCTGCTTGTAACCCTGGCCCCAAACCCAGGCAACATCCTGGTGAATCTTCCCAGCACTTACTCCAGTTTGGTAACATCTTTCTGAAAGCAGGATGGCCAAAGCTGCCCAAATACAACCTCTCCAAAGTCTGTACCACAGCAACATAACTTCCAAACCCCACACTCAATGCCCTGACCAAACACCTTCTTCACCGCCCTGTGACGCTGCTGTCAGTGAGCCCGGCACTTGCAATCCATACCAGACAGCGATACAACCAGTTAGAAAGCTCTCCACTGTACATGACATGCATCGTAAGTTGTACAGAGTTTGTTCTCCATTGATCCTGTTTAAAAATAATCTCGGATTGTATGTGCTGACATGTACGTACTCTGATAATAAATTTAATTTTGACTGACATTGATATGACATGCTTCCATCGGTTGGGGCATTGACATGAAAGTCAGGAGATCATGTTGCAGTTGTAGAAAACTCCGGATAAATCACATTAAAAGTATTGTGTGTCGTTCTGCTCACCCCATTACAGGAAGGATGTGGAAGCGTGGGAGAGGCTACAGAAGAGCTTTACCAGGATGTTGCCTGGATTAGAAGGAATCAGCTCTAAGAGGTTGGGCAACCTCAGATTTTTTCCTTGGAGGATCAGGGGCTTAGAGGAGACGTGAAAGTGGTTGAGAGAATTATGCAAAGTACAGATTGGACAGATAATCAGATTGAAATGTCAATGGGTTTATGGTGAGTGGGGAAAAGTTTACAGGAGCTTTCTAAGACAGTTCTAAGAGTATTTCTTTACATAGAGAATGGCTTTGAGGAATAATGGTTAAAACAGATACGGTAAGAACTTTTAGCGGGTATTTAGGCAGAAACATGACCGGTCAGGGAGTGGCGGGACACAGACTATAAACCGGAGGATGCCATCAGTTTAGATCTGCATCATGATTGGCACAGTCTTCATGGAGCAAAAGGCTTGATCCTGTGTAGCACTCTAGTGGTCTTTATGAATCTTTTTAATGTAATGGACTTCTACCATTAACTGAGGGGTCCGTGGACCCCAGGATGGGAACCCCTGATCTAACCTTAAACCAATGCTTTTGGCGTTCAGACTTACCAGTTGTGGGGAAAGGTGAATTTTTTTGTGGGCGCGTTGGAGATAAGGGCTAATTTTTTAAAGAACTGCAATAAACTTAATGAAACATGATCCCCTTTTCACAAAGCCACGCGGACTTTACTCTAATGTGGGTACCAGTTCCCTGTGAAGTGAAGCAGTTGCCCTGTGCTGGGCAGACTCACTCCTGCCTCGTGTCGACCTGTTTACTTTGCCCCTCTCTGCTCGTCGGGCGGTGTCGACACTCCCGCTCTGTCTGTCCGTCAAACTGTGCTTCGCTTTCGCTTTCCATTTCCCAGACTCCGAGCCGAGCTCGGGGGTTCCCGGCAAAGAGTCCCTGAGCTGGGTCACTGCGGAGCGGGACTGAATCCCGAAGCGAAGCGTCTGTCTGCGCCGGGGAGACTCCCGCGGTCAGTGACCGGGAACCGGAGAACGGGAGGCCGGCGGGGCGCGCAGGGGGTTGGCGGGGGGAGAGGTCCGTACAGAGGCTGGACGTGCGGGGGTGTAGCTGCTGCTCCCAGTACCTGAACTACGGAGGAAAGGTCAGCCTTCTCCACTCCTCACAATCCCTACCCACCCTCCACTCCTACAGCCTCTCCTCACCGTTTACTATTCCTCACCCTGCTGCACCTTCCCAATCCCACTCTCCCCTCTCCCCACCCACCCCTCCTGCCCCACCCCCTCACCCCTTACACTTTCTCTCTCCCCACCCCTTCTCCCATCTCTGCATCATGCAGCCCTCTTCCTCACCCTCCTACCCTCCCCTAGTTCGTCTCTCCACTCCCCTGATCCTCATCCCCCTCCCCTTCACTTTCCTACACTCTCCCCTCCCCATCCCCTTCCCCCACCTCTCCCTCAACACCACTCCTCCTGCTCTGCACCCTCCTCTTCCCTCTCTCTCCCTCACCCTCTGCTCCTCACTCTACCTCTACGCTCCTCCCCTCTCCATTCCCCTCCTACCCCTCCTCTATGGAACGTGGGTCTCACTGTATTTCCGAATGTGATGTGTGTGTCTCTGTAACCTGTGTGTCTCTGTATTTCAGGTCCCCGGGATTGGCTCCAGCAATGGCTGTACCCAGGGCCCTGCTGTGCCTCGCTGTGCTGGATGTGGCCGTGACCTGGGTCCTGAGCCCAGCCCTGCAGCTGTGGGGGGCAGAGCCCCTCCTGGCGCTCTGGGCCAGTTCGTTGGTGCGGCTCTGTCTGCTGTCTGCCTGTCTGCAGCCGGTGAGCTGTCTGCTCCCGGGGCTGACGTCTGGCCAGCTCCGGGACCTGCGCCTGGGGCTGGCCACGTGCTGCCTTCTGTTGCCGACCTACACCAGCCTGTTGGTGGCCGTCGGCTGCCCCTGCCCCGAGCTCCTACACGGCTCCTGTACCACCCGTGTGCTGGCCCTCTCTTACCTACTCACAGGACTGGGATTCACCGTCAACCAGAGGTTCCTGCCGGAGGTCGGGGGTTCCCAGACAGCCTCCCTCACCAGACTGGTATCCTGTCTGAAGCCTGACTCCAGTCGTTTCCTCCTCGTGGCCGTCTTCCTGGTCCTGTCATCGGCTGGTAAGTTGTGTCCAAGGGGAGGCAGTAGTGGGACAGGGTGAGAGGTGAGGGGTAGAGTAGGGGTACGGTTCTGTACTGGGAGGGGAAGAGATATGCAGTAGGATTTATATGGGAATGAGGGGTGACCAGGGGTTTAAATAGATAGTAATTCAGCACTGATATACACCCCTTGGTCTAACCTATTGGTGCCAACAATGTGCCCATCCAGCCAGTCCCAATTTCCCAAGGCTCACCCTTCCATGTACCTACCCAAGTGCTTCCAAGTAATATCATTACATCGGCTTCAACCACTTCCTCTGGCAGCTCATATAAAATAATGAATGATACTGTTTGAAAAAATCTGTCTGAAAATACTGTTTGAAAAAGTTGCCCCTCATGTTCCTTCTAC
The DNA here is from genome assembly GCF_030144855.1 of Hypanus sabinus. Taxonomy (NCBI): domain Eukaryota; kingdom Metazoa; phylum Chordata; class Chondrichthyes; order Myliobatiformes; family Dasyatidae; genus Hypanus; species Hypanus sabinus. The sequence goes on along the minus strand of NC_082710.1, from coordinate 149,175,105 downwards.
ATTTACCCCCCTCACCCTGCCTATGTTCCATAGTTTCGGACTCCACTGCCCTGGGAAAAAACTGTTACCATCCACATTATCCATGTCTCCCTTAATCCTGTACATTCCCAAAAGGTCGCTCTTCAATCTCTTGCCTTAACTCATGTCGTCTTGTCCTGACATCATCCTTGTAAAGCTTTTCTGCATTCAGTCCAGTTTAACCATGCTTTTCCTGCTACTAAAAGGTGACTAAAACCGTACACAGCACTCTAAATGTGACCTCACATCTGCAGCTAGCTGTGATACCGTTTTCAAGGAGCTGCTATGCCTCTTGCTCCTCGGTCCCTTTTTCTCCCTGGTTCCCTACTATTTATCATATAAATCCTTTGCTGATTTGACTTTCCAAAATGCATAATCTCACACTTACCTGTACTGACATCAATATTCAAGTTTTATTTATCATGTGTACATCGAATCATGTAGTGAAATTTGACATTTGTATTGACACCAACACACCCAAGGGTGTGCTCGGGCAGTCTGCAAGTGTTGTCACCGACATAGCAGGCCCACAATGCTCAGTAGAGTAACACGGAACACAACAAACAACAAAACAACAACAGCAAAACAAGCCCCTGTTCCTCCCTCTCACCCACCCACATGCACAGTCCTCTAACCCCAAGACAGTCCTTAAGCCTCAGCCTCCAGCATCCCGCAGTTCTGGATTCGGACTCAAATTTGGAAGCAGACATGTTAACCTTAGGCCTTTGATAATCTCATCTACCCATTTGCTACTCCTGGGCCAATGTCCCTAACTGATCAGGATTGCCCATAAGCTATGACTTTTTCACTATCAACACCACCACTTAATTTTGTGTAATCTGCAAGTTCATTCATCTAGTATGTTTATCATTCATTGATATAAATAATGAATATTTAGATAGATATTCTACATAGAACCCTACAGCACACCACGAATGACCAGCGCCCATTCTGAGAAACAATCCAACCAGCACCCTCTGCTTCCTAACTCAGAGCCAATAGGACTTCAATGGGACCTATCCTGGCAGACCAACCAACCTTGTCAAATCCTCCATGCCAGTGGTCCCCAACCAACGGGCTGCAGACCAACACTGGGCCGCGAAGCGTTCAGGGGTACAGCAGTAGCCAGAGTGCACCCAGCACATCTTTAAGAAAAAAGCCGAAATAAACAAGCTAATTAATTAGGTGCCACCCGGCACGTAAAAATCAGCCCAGATCAGAGGCTTTTACGTGCTGAACTAGCTTGTTTATTTTGGCTTTTTTCTTACAGATGTGCTGGGTGCCTTCCAGCTACCGCTGTGTTCTTCGCGGCACAGTATCTGTCTACAGCCCGGAGGTTGGGGACCACTGCTCTATGAAACATTTACAGCCCTACCCTCATTTACCCTTTTGGCTCCATTGGAAAATGGAAAATCCTACAAAAAGTTGTGGATGCAGCCCAGTCCATCACGGGTAAAGCTCTCCCTACCACTGAGCACATCTACACAGAGTGTTGTCGCAGGAAAACATCATCCATCATCAGATACTCCACCACCCAGGTCATGGTCTCTTCTCACAGCTGTCATCAAGAACAAGGTACAGGAGCCTCTGGACTCACACCACCAGATTTAGGAACAGTTATTACTCTTCAACCATCAGGCTTTTGACCCAAAGTAGATAACTCAACTTCAATTGCCCCATCATTGAAATGTTGCCACAACCTATGGACTCACTGTCAAGGACTCTTCATCTCATGTTCTTGATATTTATTGCTTGTTCATTATTTCTATCTCTTTGTATTTGCACAGTTTGTTGTCTTTTGCACTCTGTTTGAACACCCAGTTGGTGTGGTCTTTCACTTATAGTTATTACTCTATTGTGGGTTTATTGAGTTTGCCCACAAGGAAATGAGCCTCAGGGTTGTATATGGTGACATATATGTATTTTGATAATAAATTTACTTTGAACTTTGAGCTTTCGTTATTCCTTCAAAGATCTTTGAAAGATCTGTCAAACAGAACTTTCCACGCACAATGCCATGCCTACTCCTGACAAAATAATGACAGCAGAGTTAAGCTGTGGAGTGGGTGAGAGCAGCAGGTCATGGGGTCATACAGCATGGAAACAGGCCTTTCAGCCCATCTGTACCAGGCTGATCCAGATTCCTATCTATGCTGGTCTCACTTACCTGAGTTTGGCCCATGTCCCTCTAAACCTTTCCTATCCGTGTACCAGTCCAAGCTCTTATTGTACCTGTCTCAATTACTTCCTCTGAAAGCTCATTCAGCAATCTTTGTGTAGAAAAACTTGCCCCTCTAGTTCCTATTAAATCTCTCCTTAAATCTATGCCCTCTATTTATTCATTTCCAGTCATGGGAACAAAGATTTTTTTTAGCCTAATACAGGCGTGAGGGGTTTGGGGATGAGTGGAGGGCAGGGATAGGGATAGGAGGAGTCGGCACTGGGGAGGCTGCCAAGGTGAAGAGGGAGTGAGTGTAGGCTCGGGTCCTGCAGGGACTTGGTTAGTGGAGCCTCTGTGTTTTGAAGTATGGGTATCTGTAATATTGGAGCAGTTGGCTCCCCAGAGTACCAGGTTGAAGAGTCGGCTGCAAATCCCTGGCCTCCCACAATTGTCCAAACAAATTTCTCTTGAGTTATCTTCTTCCCAGTGCTGTTTGCTACTTGCTCGTCTGACCTCTGACCAGCCCCACCTCCCCACTTTGCTCTGCCAATGTCAGCAGGTCTAGTGCTCCCCCCCCCCCAGGTGTGCAGGGTGGGAGGGGCATGTCGGGACATGGTGAGATCCTGGAGCACCTGCTTTGCCCCTCCCATTGCTGCCTCAGAGATGAACCTCCCATCGGGCTCTTGTTCCCTCTGGAACGTTTGTCCAGCAGACCACTCCTGTGAGAGCCATATCCTGTGTTCCCTTGATGTTGTGAGACAGGCCTCATCACCTCTGATCCCCTTGAACTATTGTCCTCATTGACCTCCTGCTTGGTGATGCATCGGCCTAGTAAGCTTGGCATCTTTAAATCCATCACATTCCTCTCCCCGTCACCTCCCCCCACCCTATCACTGCTTCCCATCACACCACCCCATAAACTTACTCTCTATCACTCTCCCCATCACCCCAATGTCTATCACTTCTCGCATCTCTCTCCCAACATACTCACCCACCCCTAGCCAGTGTTACCTCTCCCCATTACTTACCCCTCCCTCTCCTGACTGTCCCCTCCCCAGATCAGTTGGAACTTTATTTCCATCTTTGCCTACGGTTTCCAGCCGTGAATTCACTGGTTCTGAAACCCCTTCGAACCTTAACCACCCCATTTCATCGTTGTGAGTTCATGGGCCACTCCTCGTCCCAACACAGCCATGTCTGTGAATACAAACAGACCTTTGGATCCATTCTGCCCGATGGGGGGGAGGGGGATGTGGTCTCAGTGGGTGGGGGTGTTGGTGGTGTGTTTGTCTTTGATGTTGGGGTTTCTGTGGGACTTCTAGAGGGTATTGTATCTGTCTTGGGGGTGCAGCCCTCTCAGTTCCTGTGAGAGAGGCAGTGTTCTTTGTCTTGGGAGGGATGTGTTGTTCTGCTCTGACTGGTCATTACCACATCCCCAGTCCCATCTACTGGATTCTATACCTCAGATTTTATGGGGTGGAGGAGGTGGTATGTGGGGTCTTTTGGGATAGCTCTGACCAGTCACTATTCCCAGGGGAGACGGCCTATCTCTGCTCTAAAGGGAGGGAGTGGGATTAGGGGTGGGGGGTGTTCTCTCAGAACGCCCTGACCAGTCACTGTATTCCCAGGGGAGATGGCTGTTCCGTACTACTCCGGCCGGATGACAGACTGGGTGATGAACAAGGACGATCCATCGGCTTTCTCCAGCACCATCTTGGCGATGGCGGCCTTCACTATTGGCAGGTACTGTCATGAGCGAGGAGCAGAGGATTAACAGGGTCCTACCTGGAGGGGGGTGGGTGGGGTCAGCTGTCCTCACTCACTTTGAAGTGAATGCTCGGTGATGTTACAGGACACAGCCAGTTTTTCCGGTCACACAGACACAGTCCCACAACTACACACGGTTCATTACCACAGGCTGCTGTTTCTCACAGTGTCCTGACTACAACACAGTGAACCATGATCTTGTCCTAAATGTCTGTAAATCATTTACCCCAACATCCTTCTTGCTCTTCTCCCACAAAGTCCCTGTAACCCCAGTGACCCCTGCCCATGCCCATAGTGTCTGTAAACCCTCTGACCCCTGTCTGATAAGTGTCAGTCACCCACTGAGCTCTGCTCCTTTGTACACAGTGCTGTTTCAGAGTGTATTTGCGACTGTATCTACAATGCTACAATGATGAGGATTCACACAAGGATTCAGGGCTCCGTGTTCAAATCTGTCGTGCACCAGGACATCGCCTTCTTCGACACTCAGCACACAGGTACAGTGCACCATCTTTCCCAGTGGCAGCTGGGTGTGAAGGGGCAGAATGAGTCGGAGAGGGAGGGGAAATTCCACTGAAACACTGTCGGTCATCTGAGAGGGGGGAGAGGCAGAGCAGGGGATTGAGACAACAGGCTCATCAGTGTGAAGATTACAGAAGAGGTAAGATACTGTTTAAAGTAGTTGTGTGTGGCAGTGGAAATATGATGAGAAAGAGAGAGAGAGTGGGAGGGAGCGATGGGGAGAGAGAGACAGAAAGAGAGGCAGGTGGGTTGCAAGAGGGAGTGGTAGGGAATCAAGAAAAAACCAGAATATGAAAAACTGTAGAACAGACAAGATGGAAATATTACCAAATCTGCTCTATGCAAGGGATCAGTTTAGCTGTTTTACATCAACCACATTGTTTAGGTCTGGAGTGGCTTTAACCCAAATGGTATATTTACTTCTGAAGCAATTGCAAAAATGTAGCTGTCCCTGGTTGTTCACTGAGTTTAAATCCTAAACCTCTTGTAGGACATAAACTTTGATATCAGGTCTGATTTTCCAAACCCATAACTGATTAATCAGGTAATCAAATCAAACTTCAAAGAACATATATGTTACAATACACAATCTGAGATCCATTTTTTTTTTGCAAGCATTCCAGTAAATACAAGTAAATACACCCAACAGGATGGACAAACAGTCAATGTGCAAGAGGCAACAAATTGTTCAAATATAAAATAAAAAAAAAGAAATAATAATAAAGAAATAAACAATAAATAGCAAGAATATGAGATGAAGGGTCCTTGAAAGTGAGTCTATAGGTTGAGAGAATAGTTCAGTGATGGAGTGAGTGCAGATGAGCGAAGTTATCCCCTCTGGTTCAGGAGCCTGCTGGTTGAGGGGTAATAATTGTTCCTGAACTTGGTGGCGTGGGTCCTGAGGCTCCAGTACCTTCTTCCTGATGACAGCAGTGAGAAGAGAGCATAACCTGGGTGGCGGGGGTCCCTGATGATGGTTGCTGCTTTCCTGAGATAGCAGTCCATGTAGATGTGCTCCATGGTGGGGAGGACTTTACCTGTGAGGAACAGGGCATATTCACTACTTTTTGTCAGTTTTTCCATTCAAGGGTATTCATGTTTCCATACCAGGCTGTGATGCAACCAGTCAATATACTCTCCAACACACAGATATAGAATTTAGTCATGGTTTTAGATGACATGCCAAATCTTCTCAAAATATTAAGAAAGAAGAGGTGCTGTCATGCTTCCTTCATGCTTCCTTCCTATGTAGGTCTATAGTCTAGTGTAGCTTCCTCTGTGCTTTTTTTTTTACGTAGTTTAGTCTAATTTTCATACTGTCATGTAACACTATGGTCCTGAAAAACGTTGTCTCATTTTTACTATGCACTGTACCAGCAGTTATAGTCGAAATGACAATAAAAGTGACTTGACTTGATAATGGCATTTACATGCTGGACCCAGGACAGATCCTCTGAAATGATAACACTGAGGAATTTAAAGTTTGTGACCCTCTCCACCTCTGATCCTCCGATGAGAACTGGCTCATGGACCTCCAGAAGTCAATGATTAGCTCCTTAATCTTGCTGACATTGAGTGAGAGGTTGTTGTGGCATCACTCAGCCAGATTTTCAATCTCCCTCCTATAAGCTGATTCATCATCACCATTGATTCAGCCAGTGACTGTGGTGTCATCAGCAAACTTGAATATGGCATTGGAGTTGTGTTTAGCCTCACAGTCATAAGTGTAAAACAAGTAGAGCAGGGGGCAAAGCACACATCCTTGTGGTGCACCTGTACTGATGGAGATTGTGGAGGAGATGTTGTTGCCAATCCAAACTGACTGGGGTCTGCAAGTGAAGAAATCGAGCATCCTGTTACACAAGGAAGGATTGAGGTGGAGGTCTTGAAGCTTATTGGCTAGTTTCTGACACCTACCTCACCTTTCTCGATCTCTGGAGACAAAGTATTGACTGACGTCTTTTATAGATCTACCAATTCCCACCGTTATCTTGACTACAACTCTTTCCACCCTGTCCCCTGTAAAAGTGCCATTCCCTTTTCTCAGTTCCTTCGTCTCCACTGCATTTGTTCCCAGGATGAGGCTTTCCTTTCCAGGACATCAGAGATGTCTTCCTTCTTCAAAGTTGAGTGTTTTCCTTCCTCCACAATTGATGCTGCCCTCACCCACATCTCTTCCATTTCCCATCTGCGCTCACCCCATCTTCCCACCACCTTAACAATGATAGAGTTCCTCTTGTCCTTACCTACCACCCATGATCCAACACATCATTCTCCGCATCTTCCACCATCTCCAAAGGGATCCTACCACCAAATGTATCTTTACCTCACCCACTCTCTGTTTTTCACAGGGATCGCTCCCTCTCTGATTCCTCTGTCCATTCATCCCTCCCCACTAATCTTCCTCCCAGCACTTACACCTGCCCATTCACCTCCTCACTCACCTCCATTCAGGGCCCAAACAGACCTTCCAGGTGAAGCAACACTTCACTTGAAAATCTGCTGGAGTCATCTATTGTGTCCGGTGCTCCTGACATAATACAACCTCCTCTACATTTCTGAGACCCATCGTAAATCGGAGGACAACTTCATCAAGCACCTCCATTCCATCCACCAACTTCCTGGTGCCCAAAGACTTTAATTCTGATTTCCTGGGGTCCATATCCTCCTCTTGTGCCACAATAAGGCTACCCTCAGGGTGGAGGAATAACACCTTATAGTTCATCTGGGTAGCATCCAGGCTGATGGCATGAATATGAATTTCTCCTTTCAGTAAAAAAAAATCCTCCCCCCCCCCCATCTATTCTTCTACTCTGGCCCCTTACCTCTTATCACCTAACTATGACCCCCCCCCCCCCCGGGTACACTCCTCCTTTTCTTTCTCCTATGGTCCACTCTCCTCTCCTTTCAAATTCCTTCCTTTCCAGCCCTTTATCTTTCCTACCCACCTGGCTTCACATATCACCTTCTAGCTATGCTTCCCCCCCTCCCCACCATTTCATTCTGTCATTTTCCTCCTTCCTTTCCTGTCCAGAAGAACTCAGCTGAAAACATCGACATAATTTCCATGGATGCTGCCTGACCTGCTGAGTTCCTCCAGCATTTTGTGTGTGTTGCTTTCGATTTCCAGCATCTGCAGGATTTATTGTGTTAAGGGGATTGATATTGAATGCTGAGCTGTAGTCACTGAAGAGCATCCTGATGTATGAATCTTCACTGTCCAGATGTTGACATCATTTCTGACAGATTGTCCTGGAAGCTGATCATGTAGAAAAAGGAACAATTTGTCCTGAGCTCTTGAGACAGTGAGGATGTGGATTAGATCAGGATTTGTATACAGACCTGTCCAGGACCCCAGTACACAGGATACAGGCCTGCAGAGATCTGTTCTAGAGAGATGAGAGGACCCAGGATCTAAAATCCAGAAGTGTTGTAGAATGAGGGGTCGAGTGCGCTAGACCCAGGAAATGTCCTTCTGTGGAGGGAGAGACTCAGAACCCAGGACCCAGGGATCTCCTGTTAGAAGAGTGTCGGGATGTCAGGATCCCAGACCCCAGAGATTCTCTTACTGCTGAGTGAGTGATCCAAAACCCCAGAAGAGAGAGGGGCTCAGAATCCCATGAGATCTCCTGTAGAGTGTGGAATCCAGGACCCCATGAGTCTCCTGCAGACTGTGGGACCCAAGGCCATATGAGAACTGTAGACTGTGTACCCAGGAGCTGATGAGATCTCTTGTAGACTGTAGGATCCAGGACCCCATGAGATCGCTTTCAGAAATTGGGATACAGAACCCTAGGAAATCTCTTGTGAAGAGAGGGCTTAGAACTCTAGGAGATCTGTTGGTACAGTTTTGATGAAATCTCTGTCTCTCTTGCCAGGTGACATCACATCCCGCATCACCACGGATACGAACACGATGAGCGACTCACTGTCAGAACAGCTGAGCCATCTGATGTGGTGCCTGATGAGGGTCATGTGCCTCCTGGCCTTCATGCTCAGCCTGTCGTTCAAACTATCTCTCTTCACCCTGGCTTTGATTCCATTCATCACCATCATCCCTGAGTTCTTCGCCCATTTCTACCAGGTAGGTTCATCATTGCTCATTTCAACCCATTGGTCCTTTCCCACCCCTGATCATTATTCCTATCCCACATTGTCCAGCGTCAGTCTCTTCAACACCACAGCACAGGGACCAGCTGGCCTTTTGGCCCACGACTCAGCCGACCATGATGCCAAGTTAAGCTAATCCCATCTGCCTGTATGGACTATATTCAACTTGTGAATGTGCCGTAATGCCTCTTAAACATTGCTATCATATCTACTACTAACACTTCCTGGTAGCACATTCTAGGCACCTACCACTCTCTGTAAAAGTAACTTTGTCTTGTAAATGCCCTTTGAATTGCCCCCCTCTCACTGTAAATCTATGCTCATATTATCTGACACATCCGTCCTGGGGGGAAGAAATCTACCCTATCTATGCTTCTCATAGCTTTGTATACTCAGCCTCTGGTGCTCTAGGGATAGCAATCAAAGCTTCTCTAACATTTCCTTGTAGCTAATACTTTCTATTTGAGGGAAAATCTTGCTGAACCTTTTCAGCACCTTCTCCAAAGCCTCCACATCCTCCCTGTAAAGCGGTGAGCAGACTGCACGCAGTAATCCAAATGTGGCCTAAGCAAAGTTTCATGCAGCTGTAACACAGATTGCTGACTCTTACACTCAGCACCCTGACTGAGGAAGAGAATATGCCGTGTGTATCCACTTGCTTTGCCACTTTTCAGGGAATTATGGACATGGACCCCAGGATCTCTCTGTGTATCAGTGGTGTCGAAGGTCCTGTCATTCATTGTGTACTTTCCTCTCAAAGTGCAACACCGTATACATGGAGTAAATTCCATCTGCTGTTTCTCTTGTTGATATTTCCAAGGGATCCCTATCCTGCTGAATCTTTTGACAACCTTCCTCACTATCCACATCTACACCAACTTCTGTGTCATCTCCAAACTCATTAATCAGCCCAGTCATACATTTTCATCAAAATATACCACACACACAACCCCCCCCCACCCCACCGTGGAAGTCCCAGCCTTGATCTTTGTGCAACACTGCTGGTCATGAACCTGCAGGCAGAATAATACCCTTCCATCACTACTCTTTGTCTTCTCTGGCCACGACAGTTTTGAATATAATTTACCAGGTCTCTCCTGGGATCCCATATGCCTTCATCTTTTGGATCAGCCGACCATGAGGGTCCTTATCAGAAACCTTCACTAATCATCTTTATCATCTCTGAAAACGTAATTGTTTGTAAAATATGAACACCCCCCCCCCCCCACTGCACAAAGTCATGGAAAGTTTTTGCTTTGATAAGAGTAGATCCTATCACTAAGAATTATCTCCAGTAATTTTCCCTTCACAGATGTAAGGCCCACAGCCCATAATCTCCTGCTTTGTCTCTATTGTCCTTCTTAAACAAAAGAACAACATTGGCTGTTCTGCTTTCTCTGGGGTCTCACGTGTCACTGGAGAGGATCTCTCTCATCAGCCATCTTACTTCCCATCAGCCCTGGGGACCTGACCTGCTCAGTGTTCTTTGAGAGCCCCAACACTGCATCCTTCTTGAGATCAACGTGCCCTAGAACGTCGTCATACCCTTCCCTGATCTCACAATCCTCTATTTCCATCCACCATTCCAATGGGCCTCCTCCCATTGGCCAACCCTCAATCCTCCAACTATTTCCAGTCCCCAGTTCACTGAGGCATTTACCATTCCTTAATCCTTGGATGTTTTAAGGAGAGAGTGGGAGAGTGAGGATCTGGATTCCTCTGGAGGTACGTATGGCAAGAGTTTAGAAATGGGGAGAAACTGGAGCACCAGGGATTCTCACATGGTCACAGGGAGAATGACAGACAGCACCAGAGGCTGGAACTAAACCTGGGTCTCTGGAGGCTGTGAGGCAGCGCTACTACCTACTACGTGACTCTACTCCCTGTAGGATCAGTCTGGAACACCACTCTACGCCCAGTTTGTGGGATCTCTCCTTGTAATCTGACCCTTTGGAGGTGAGATAAATTAAGCACTCCCTGGATGGGAACTTAGACCTGCAGGTGCTGGAGGGTGAAATAGAAGCTGAGGAGGCTGGAAACACTCATCGGATTGGGCAGCAAGAAGACATTGGAAAGAAGATTATGTGGAAAGCAGCCTCCCCCTCCATTGATACTGACTGACCCTCACAGAGCTGGACCAGCCTGCCCAGGTTTATTGTGGAGACCTCTCCAACCCTGGACTCTGGACTCCTTTTGTGTGGCTGTAATACATCTGACTACTCCCTGACCCAGGATTCTCCATGTCTCATTCTCCTTGGTCCTTGGACTTCCAGTGAGGGGTCCTCGATGACGCTGGGACTTCCTGTTCAGGATCCTCCCTAACACTGGGACTTCCTGTGAGGGGTCCTCCCCGACACTGGGACTTCCTGTGAGGGGTCCTCCCCGACACTGGGACTTCCTGTGATCGGTCTTCCCTGACACTGGGACTTCCTGTGATCGGTCCTCCCCGACACTGGGACTTCCTGTGAGGGGTCCTCCCCGACACTGGGACTTCCTGTGAGGGGTCCTCCCCGACACTGGGACTTCCTGTGATCGGTCTTCCCTGACACTGGGACTTCCTGTGATCGGTCCTCCCCGACACTGGGACTTCCTGTGATCGGTCTTCCCTGACACTGGGACTTCCTGTGAGGGGTCCTCCTTGACACTGGGACTTCCTGTGAGGGGTCCTCCCCGACACTGGGTCTTCCTGTTCAGGGTCCTCCCTAACACTGGGACTTCCTGTGAGGGGTCCTCCCCGACACTGGGACTTCCTGTTCAGGGTCCTCCCTGACACTGGGACTTCCTGTGAGGGGTCCTCCCCGACACTGGGACTTCCTGTGAGGGGTCCTCCTCGACACTGGGACTTCCTGTGATCGGTCCTCCCCGACACTGGGACCTCCTGTGAGGGGTCCTCCCCGACACTGGGACCTCCTGTGATGGGTCCTCCCTAACACTGGGACTTCCTGTGAGGGGTCCTCCCCGACACTGGGACTTCCTGTGAGGGGTCCTCCTTGACACTGGGACTTCCTGTGAGGGGTCCTCCCCGACACTGGGACTTCCTGTGAGGGGTCCTCCCCGACGCTGGGACTTCCTGTGAGGGGTCCTCAATGACACTGGGACTACCTGTTCAGGGTTCTCCCTGATACTGGCTCTCCCTCTACCAGGCCATGACTGAGCCCAGGCCTCTCTGACTGTGAGATATTCCTGTGTGACAGAACTTGTCGGCTGACGTCCAGGCGTCTCTGGCCAAAGCCAATGACGTGGCGATGGAGACATTCTCCTCCATGAAGACAGTGCGCAGCTTTGCCAACGAGGATGGAGAGTGTCGACGGTATGGCGAGCGATTGAACGACACCTTCCAGCTCAACAAGAGGGAGGCCTTGTTCTACGCCATCTACATGTGGACCAACAGTGTAAGCCCCATTCTCTCCCTTCCCACAACCAATACCCCTGGGAGGGCAGTTGTCACTTTTTCTCTTCACCCAGGGGTGGGTGGGGAAGGGGTCTGACTGTAACAGTGTGAGGAGAGGGGACGGAGTCAAATGGTTTGGTGTTGGGGACAGTGGATGTTGAGGATGGGAGGAAGAGGAGTGGGTGACTTTCGCAATGAGGAGGTGAGGGTGGGTCCTTGGGCTAAAAGGGGCAGAGGTTTCCACCCCTGGATCACTCGGTGAGCAGAGACCAGCTTAGAAACTAAGGTCATGATGCTGCCTGAATGGAAATAGTGAATGGGGTGTGGTGGTGTCTAGGATGTATGTCTGCTTCATGGGGGATTTTACGGTCTCTGGTGTGTCTGCCTCTTGCTGGTGTGAGGGCTCTCTCTCCCAGGGGATGCTGTTTGTCTCCTGGTGGCTGAATTTCTCTCAGGATTGGCTGAGGGAGTGTGACTTTCTGTCTGTCTTGGGAGTGGGGGCAATTCTGTCTGTTATGAGGAAGTCTATCAGGGGTTCTGTCTGTAGTGGGTATCTATCTGGGTGGGTATCTGTCTGTCTGTTTGTTATGGGTGGTCTGTCTCTGTGTTGGGTGTCTCTCTCAGGCAGATTCCTCTGGGTCTGAGGTGGGTGTCTGGGATTGGTATCTGTCTCTGGGGTGAGTGTCTGTCTGTCAGGGTGGATGTCTGGATGGGTGTCTGTGTCTCATGACACCCTGCCTCTTCCTTTGCAGCTCTCCGGCCTGTTACTGAAGGTCAGCATCCTGTTCTACGGGGGCTCGCTAGTGACAGACGGCAGAGTGACAAGTGGTGGTCTTGTCTCCTTCGTCCTCTATGAACTGCAGTTTACCTCGGCCATTGAGGTGAGTGACAGGGACTACACTCATCCTTATCTTCCTGACATTCAGACACCTGGATCTCAGCTCCAGATCCTCCTTGTGTGCTTTATCTTCTGTCTAACAATCACAGATCAGTATCTGGACCTGCTGTCTCACAGCATCAGAGACCCGAGTTTGATGCTGTCTTTGTGGAGTTTGCATGTGCTCCCTGCACTGTGTGTGTTCTCCTTGGGTGCCCCTGTTTCCCCTCACATCCCAGTGACTGGGACGTAATTTCCCTCGGTGTGTTGGTGAGGGATGGGGGGGGGGGGGGGTCATTAATAATTGGTACCATTGTCACATGTACCAAGATGCAGTGAAAAGCTTTAGTTTGAATGCCGTCCAGGCAGATCATAATTAATCCGGGGAAAGTTGCTGGGACTGTGGCCAGGAACACGATGCGTGTAAATGGCGGCTGGTGATGGGCACAGACTGAAGGGCCTGTTTCTGTATTGTGTGACTCTGACTACAATGAGAGGAGGTAGAGGAGCTCAGGGTCTGGCACCAGGCAAATAACCACTTCCTCATTATCAGCAACATAAGAAATAGGAGCAGGAGTAGGCCATCTGGCCCATCGAGCCTACCCTGCCATTCGATGAAATCATGGCGGATCTGTCCGTAAACTCAGCTCCATCTACCTGCCTTTTCCCCAAAACCCTTAATTCCCCTGAGATTCCCCTAACATAAAGATGGCTGTTCACTTCAGGAAAATCTGCACTGCTCACACCCCTCTTCACATCGGTGGCAGAGCGTGGGAACTGTGAGCAGTTTCAAACTCCTGGGAGAGTACATGTCACACAACCTCTCATTGCCCTACAGTCACCAACACCTCTGCTTTCTGAGGATGCTTAAGAGAGCTGGTCCATACACACCAGTACACACAATACACCAATATACACACCAGTACACACAATACACCAGTATACACACCAGTACACACAACACACCAATATGCACACCAATACACACAATACGCCAATATGCACACCAGTACACACAACCTTCTACAAACACATGTTGAGGGAATTCAAACATAATGCATCACTGTGTGGTACAGAAACTGCACTGTGACACACAGGACGGCTCTGTGACAAGTGGTTAAAACTGCCCAATGCATCACCAGCACCAGCACCAGCCTAGCTGCCATCAAGGACATGTCTTCAGAAAGGTGCCTGACAAAGGCCAGTAATATCTCACCCACCTTATTTATGAACTGTTTGTCCCACTCTTATCAGTGAAGAGGTTATGCAGCATCTACACCTGGACCATTAGATTCAAAACAGTTACTTACGCCTTACAGTAAGTTACAGTTATGCCTTACTTACCTCAAGCCGTTAGGCTGATCAACACCTCCATCTATTTACCACCCAACCACTTCAGCTTTCATATTCCCTGCTAATAGCTGGATGAGTCTCTCTTGCAGAGAGTCTCTTGGTCACTTTATCATTCCCTGTCAAAGTCACCTTCTGTTCAGATACCCTGGCACCTAGTGTCACTTTATACACGTACAATCAGTCTCTTAGCTAATCGGTAAATCAGAATCAGGTTAATTATCACTGGCATGTGTTGTGAAATTTGTTAACTTAGCAGCAGGAGTTCAATGCAATACGTAATATAGAAGAGAAAAAAAATAATAATAATAGTAAATTAATCAATTATAGTATGTGTATATTGAATAGATTAAGAATAGTGCTAAAACTAGAAATAATGTATGTTTAAAAAGTGAGGTAGATGGCAGAGGGGAAGCAGCTGTTCCTGAATCGCTGAGCGTGTGCCTTCAGGCTTCTGTACCTCCTACCTGATGGTAACAGTGAGAAAAGGGCATGCCCCATGTGCTGGAGGTCTTTAATAATGGACACAGCCTTTCTGAGACACCACTCCCTAAAGATGTCCTGGGTACTTTGTAGGCTAGTGCCCAAGATGGAACTGACTAAATTTACAACGCTCTACAGCTTCTTACGGTCCTGTGCAGTACCCTTCCCCCCAATACCAGACAGTGATGCAGCCTGTCAGAATGCTCTCCATGGTACAACTATAGAAGTTTTTGAGTGTATTTGTTGACATAACAAATCTCTTCAGATTCCTAATGAAGTATAGTTGCTGTCTTGCCTTCTTTATAACTGCATCTATATGTTGGGACTAGGTTAGATTCTCAGAGATCGGCACCAGGAACTTGAAACTGCTCACTCTCTCCACTTCTGATCCCTATATGAGGATTTATGTGTTCCTTCTTCTTACTCTTGCTGAAGTCCACAATCAGCTGTTCTGTCTTACTGACATTCAGTGCCAGGTTGTTGCTGTGGCACCATTCCACTAGTTGGCATATCTCACTCCTGTACGCCCTCTCATCACCACCTGAGATTCTACCAACAATGGTTGTATCGTCAGCAAATTTATAGATGATATTTGAGCTATGCCCAGCCACACAGTCGTGGGTACAGTCACACATAACAATTTCTCGTACATTGTGTTACATAGGGTTCCCTTTTTATTTATATTTGTTGTATTTTTTATGCTACATCGGATCTGGAGTAAGAATCATTTCATTCTCCTTTACACCCATGTACTGAAGACTGACAATAAATAGTTTTGATTTTGGTAACTAGTGTCACAATCCAATAACTGGTCACCGGCCGACAGTCATCAGATATTGACTGATTGATAGTTGCATCGATAACCGAGTGGGGTGGGAGTCCAGGTGATCTTGTTTTGAATCATCTCTGTCTCTGCTGTGTTTATTGAAGTCTCTGATTGTTAACCTGTCTCCAGCAGTGTGGATTGCAGTAAGCTCTGTTGTGTCTCACTACAGGCCCTACTCCACGTCTACCCTCATGTGAAGAAAGCTGTTGGGGCCTCGGAGAAAGTCTTTGAGTACATGGATCGCAAGCCTGCCATGCCCCCTGTGGGGACCCTCAGGCCAACGAAGCTGAAGGCACACATCGAGTTCAGGAATGTGACATTTGCCTACCCCAAGCAGCCAGATGTTCCAGTGCTGAAGGTAAGGTGACTCATTCCACACTGCATTCGGTTCACTTCACCAAAACGAATCAAATCAGGACTTGTCCATGTGGACAGGAAGTGAGCAGTTGTGATCGAGGTCACAGCCTGGGTGAGGAATTGGTCAGAGAGTGAGGTTAGCCTGTGTCCACTCAGTATCAGTGACCAATAGATCTTCAGTGGTCATCAGTTTGCACTGAGGGAGGGACTGAGAACATCTTGGTTTATTGCTGACATTAATTCTGGTGACGTAGTTGGGGGAAGAAGTTTTCAGAGGAAGATTAGTGAGTTACGGAAGAATACTAGAACAATGGAAAGCCACTCAGCTCTTTCAGCCTGCCCAGCCATTCATTGTGACCTCAGCTGGTCTGCCCCGGTCTCAGTTCCTCCCCTCTGCCAGTCCTCCTTTGCCCACAGTTCCCTGTGCCAGGGAAGATATTCAACCACTGACCTTCTGAATCTAATAATAATGGAAGTGTGGATCCACTGTAAATCAGCCACAGTGCAAAACCCAGTATTCACCACCAGCACAATTCCACCCTCACTGCTGTAAACCAGTGTCTTCACTCACCCTCAGGGTGTAATTACTAATTCCCCAAAAACATGTAAATGGCGGATATGTCATCTAAACACTACCAGTCTTCCCCCAGCACCCTGCAGCCGTGACGACCACCCTGCACAACTGTCAACCCGTACACAGCTCATCGAGCACATGGTTTACTCGACACAAACTTTCTCTGCACCCAGCTCCCTGTGCACGCACCCCCTGCATGTGGATCTCCTCCACTCATGGCTACCTCTGCACAGTGTTTGCCTGTGTTTTGTGTATGTGGATCCTCTTTCCAATTCCTATACCTCCTGTCTTCCTCTTCTCCCCACCCCTCCCTTGCACATAATCCCCACTAGCCCCCTCACCATCTGTTCTCTCTCCACCTCCCACTGCCCTACCTCATCCACCTCCCTCCTTTCTCATTCCCCATTCCTCACTCCTGTATCCACTCCCGTTCCTGACTTAATTACTGGAGTGATGTGAGTGAAGGTCAGACCCCCGTAATGAGACCAGATGTTATTTTTGCAGAATGTGTCCTTTGAGGTACGGAGTGGGGAGGTGACAGCCCTGGCGGGGGCCTCAGCTGCAGGGAAGACCACCTGTGTGTCCCTCCTGCAACGTTTCTATCAGCCCCAGTCAGGACAGATCCTGCTGGATGGGATTCCCATCGAGGAGTACGAGCACAAGTATTACCACAGCAAGGTAAGGCGGAGGGGGTTATAGATGAGATGGCGAGTGGGGTCAAACATGGATTGGTGTGGGGAATCACCCTCAGGGTGGAGAGGGGGTTACACATGGGCCAGTGGAGGAAGGGGTCATACACAGGACAGTGGGAAGGTTAAAACTTGGGGGGGGGGGGGAGAAACAGAAGGGTGGGTCCATACTTGGGCCATTGAAAAGGGAGAATCAGTAATAAGACAGTGTGTGTGGGGGGGGGGGCATTGGAGGGGGATGGGTCCTAGGACCCAGGTCGAGGAGCAGAGGCTCAGACACATGGAAAGGATGAGGGGTCTGATACATAAACTACGTTATTTCAGCATAATGCTCTGGAATGGCAATGGTCAATGTACCAAACTGGAACCCGCTCCTTTCTACAAGGCGGAGGTTTAAGGTGAGGGGGTGAACATATAAAGGGGGTTGTGGGGCAAGATTTTCTTTACACAGTATAGCTGCTTAGAACACTCGGCCCAATACAAACACATCGTTAAAGAGTCATTTAGTCAGGCACATGACGGGGTGGGGGGGGGGGATCAATGTAGACCATACAGGCGGATGGGTTTCTGTTAAATTGGCATCTTAGTTGGCACAAGTGTGAGCCAGCTGGCCTGCCCGTGTTCTGTTCTGTTCTCCTTCACACTCTCTGTACCCCTTTGAGGGGTTGCT
Source organism: Hypanus sabinus (assembly GCF_030144855.1). Classification (NCBI taxonomy): domain Eukaryota; kingdom Metazoa; phylum Chordata; class Chondrichthyes; order Myliobatiformes; family Dasyatidae; genus Hypanus; species Hypanus sabinus. Next base: position 149,157,310 of record NC_082710.1, on the reverse strand, counting down.
GTAAACATTCCCTTCCCTGCCCCTCCTGCTCCACCCTGGTTTCACTGACAGTGTTGTCCAGGTGGCCCTGGTGAGCCAAGAGCCGGTGCTGTTCGCTCGGTCGGTGGAGGAGAACATCGCCTACGGACTGGAGGATGTCTCCACTAAACGTGTCGCCAACGCAGCGAGAGATGCCTGTGCACACCAGTTCATCACAGCGCTGAAGGACGGGTACAGCACAGGTGAGGGGGCCGTGGGGAGAGAGGGTTGAGCTTTGAGCGGGAGGGTGGCAAGTGGGAGCAGTGGGAGAGGTACTGAGAAGAAAGCGGGAGAGAGATTGGAGTGAGATTTGAAGGGGAGAGAGGGGAAATGAGAGTGGAGAGAGTAGGGAATGGAGTGAGGAGGGAGGGCAGAGTGAGAACAGGTGGAGAGGGGAATTAAAGGGGAGACTGAGAACATGGAGAGTGAGAGGTGGTCTGACGGGAAACGGAAGAGCAGTTTTAGGTGAGGTGAGGAAGTGAGTGTGGATCTGAGGGAGCCTGGGATAGGGTAGAGGAGTGAGCCAGGTTGAGGAAGTGAAAGTGGCTGAGGGGGGGTGAGTGTGGGTGAGGAGGATGGAAGAGGGAGGGAGAAGAGGTGATAGGTTCTGAGGTGGAGAGTGTGCAGCTGAGGGGTGAGCCCGGGCTAAAGGAAGGATGAATGTGAGAGACGATATAGCTGTGATAACACCAGTGGGGCAGAAAGGGATGAGGACAAGGAAGGGTTTGCATTTCAGGAAGCTCTTTGCTGTGAGTGTTACCACTCCCTCACCCAGTATGGGTGATCAAGCAATTCCCAATCCCCACATTTCCATGAGCACTGTCCCCCTCTCTGTCCACAGACGCCGGTGAAAAGGGGGGACAACTCTCGGGGGGACAGAAGCAGCGAGTGGCCATTGCCCGAGCTCTGATCCGAGACCCTCAGGTCCTCATTCTGGACGATGCGACAAGCTGCCTGGACAATGAGACTGAGCACATGGTGAGTACTGCGGACCCCTAGCACGACACAGTCAGTACCGCGGACCCCTAGCACGACACAGTCAGTACCACGGACCCCTAGCACAACACAGTCAGTACCGCGGACCCCTAGTACGACACAGTCAGTACCGCGGACCCCTAGCACGACACAGTCAGTACCGCGGACCCCCACCCTATCACCTCGTCAGTACCTCAGGCCCCATCCCAACTCCCCAGTCAGTACTGCGGACCCCCATCCCAACACACTCAGTATCCCCGACCCCCACCCCAACCCCCCAGTCAGTACCACGGACCCCCATCCCAAACCCCCAGTCAGTACCGCGGAACCCCACCCCAACCCCTCCCCCCAGTCAGTACCGTGGACCCTCACTCCAACTCCCGGTCAGTATCCTGGACCCCCACCCCAACTTTCATGCCATTGAGTGTGAAACTGAGTTCCTGCAGAGAATTATTCTGGTTTCTTCCTTCCTTCTCACTCCTGCTGGAGGATCTCAGCCTGAAATGTCAACTGTGAGTTAATTTCCACAGATGCTGCTGACCTGCTGAGTTCCTCCAGCATTCTGTGTGTGTTGCTCTGGATTTCCACCGTCTGCATTTTTCCCTATCTCCGTTGCTCTCTCTCCCTGACTTTCTTTCCCATCCCGTCTCTGTAATCCCTGTCCACTTTGTGTACACGGTGCTCCATTCATCCTGTACACACTGAGACCATGGTCACTTTCACTTCACCCTGCATGTCTCATTCTCTCCCTCTCCCTCCCCCTCACCATTTTCTGACTCTCCCTTTTCTTCCTCGTATCACGGTATGCTTCCCTCTCTCACTCTGTGCATCTCACTCTCTCCCCACCCCTTTCTTCCGCCGGACTATCCCCATACCTCTCTCTCTGTGCCTCACACCCTCCATACCTTTCTTCCTGACACTCTCACACTCCTCTCCCCATCTGTCCCCCTGCCCCTCCTACACTCCCCCCTTCTCCTCTCCTCTTCCCCCCTCCCCTAACCCCGTCTCTCTGTCACTGCAGGTTCACCAGTCGGTGTACAGCCGAGCTGAGGACCGGGCCGTGCTGGTAATCGCACACCGGCCGAGTACGATGGAGAGAGCCGATCGGATCGTGGTGCTGGAGGGGGGGAACGTGGTGGAGGAGGGGACGCCCCAGCAGCTGCAGGAGAAGGGTAGCAGCTACCACCGGCTGCTCCACATGCAGAGCCCGGATGTGGGGAGTGAGCAGTTGGAGGGGGGGGTGGTGGAAACAGAGTTGGAGTCGTGAACAGCAGGATGTCCTGATGGTGTCTACTCGGGCACAGTTGGGTGGTTTTCAGTGTAACTTAGACTAATGTACATATGATGTTTTTGTTTAATAAAGTATTTTGGATCCTAATGATTTGCTTCTGAGGTTCCTTGGAAGTCGAGAAGAAGGCATAAAACACATTGCTTATGATCATAAATATCACAAGAACAATGAGGAGAGAGAATGAAGAGAGAGTGAGGGGGAAAGGGAAAGAGAGGGAACAAAGGTGGTGTGGTTTTCATATACAGGACTGCCAATAACAGCAGAGAGCCTTTGTTTTGGAGGCTGAGCGTGGGACCCAGTTTGAACATTTAAAAGACATTTGGACAGGTTCATGGATATGACACTCTAAATGAATACGGGTCAAGTTAATGACCTATAGAAAAACTGATGTATCATTAATTACGATTCATTTAATGATTTGTCATTAATGAAAAACTCACACTTTGTTGTCTCAACACAAATATTTGGGCCAACAATTTACATCCTGAATGCTTTTGTTCCCTTTGTACAACATTCACTCAGACCATGAACCCTTCAAAAAGCCAGGCTCAATAAACTGATTAGAAAGGCTGGCTCTGTTATGGGAGTCAAACTGGACACACTGCAGGCTGTGGGAGAACAAAGGACCCTACCGAAAATCCTGGCAATTCTGAACAATACTCCCTGCCCACCACCTTGGCTGAACAGAGGACCACGTTCAGTAACAGACAGACAGACATACTTTATTGATCCCGAGGGAAATTGGACAGTCGCACCAACCAAGAATAGTGTAGAAATACAGCAATATAAAACCATAAATAATAATAAGTAAAATTATTCCATGTGGAAATAAGTCCAGGATTAGCCTCTAAGACAACTGCACTGCTGCAAAGACCACTATGAGGCCATTCTTACCCTCGGCCTATAGCCGGGGAAGTGATGACCCCCTCCCGTTAGACTTGTTTGTGGTAACTTCTATTTTTTCTTGCTTCTTTTCTAATATTTGTTTACCAGTGCACTTGTAATGCTACTGTGTCACCGTAATTTCCTATGGGATCAATCAAGTATCTAACTATCTATTGTTCCTTTTGTATAACACTCATACTACAAATCCTTCACAAGGCCATGCTGACTATCCATAATCAGACACTGTTTGTAAAGCCTTTCCCTGAGAACCTTCTCAAATTATTTGCCTGTCACTGAAGTATGACTCACTGGTCTATAATTTCCAAGGTTTTCCCCTCACCTTTTCTTGAACAAAGGAATAACATTTGCCACCCTCCAATCATCTAGTACATTCCTGTGGCTATTGAGAATGCAAAGATCTTCACCAAAAGCACAGCAAATCTCTTTCCTTACTTTTGTAGTATCCTGGGGTATATCCCATCTGGACCCAGGGACCTATTTTATCCTAAAGTTTTTCAAAAGTTCCATCATATTCTCTTTCTTATCATTGGTATGTTTAGACCACAAGATATAGGAGCAGAATTAGGCCATTTGGCCCATCGAGTCTGCTGTGCCATCCAATCATGGCTGATCCTTTTTTTTTCCCTCCTCCTCAAACCCAGTTCCCGGCCTTCTTCCCGTAACCTTTGTTGTGTCCATTCAAGAACCGATCAATCTCTGCCTTAAATACACCCAACGACCTGGCCTCCACAAATTCACCACCCTTTGGCTGAAGAAATATCCCCACATCTCTGTTGAGGTGTAGATTTTAAAGGTGGGGGGAGGGGAGAGACAAATACAAGGTCATAGGTAAAACCTGAAGGGGGAGGGACCCTCCATCAACCTTTGTTGTGTCCATTCAAGAACCTATCAATCTCTGCCTTAAATACACCCAACGACCTGGCCTCTTTCACAAATTCACCACCCTTTGGCTAAAGAAATATCCCCACATCTCTGTTTTGAAAGGGCGCTCCTCTATCCTGAGGCTCTGCCTCTTGTCCTAGACTCTACCACCATGGGAAACATCCTTACTACTCTGTCAAGACCTTTCAGCATTCAAAAGGTTTCAATGAGATACCCCCCCCCCCACCCCCATCCTTCTGTATTCCAGTGAGTACAGACCCAGAGCTATCAAAACATTCCTCGTATGCTAACCCTTTCATTCCTGGAATCATCCTTGTGAACCTCCTCTGGACCCTCTCCAATGGCAGCACATCTTTTCTAAGATGAGGGGCCCAAAACTGTTCACAATACTCAAGGCCTCAGCATCACATCCCTGCTCTTGTCTTCTAGACTTCTTGAAATGAATGCTAACATTGCATCTGCCTTCCTCATCACCAACTCTACCTGCAAGTTAACCTTTAGGTTGTTCTGCACAAGGACTCCCAAGTCCCTTTGCATTTCAGATTTTTGGATTTTCACCCCATTTAGAAAATAGTCTGCACATTTAATTCTTTTACCAAAGTGCATGACCATGTATTTCCAACATTGTATTTCATTTGCCACTCTCTCGCCCATTCTCAATAGACAATAGACAATAGGTGCAGAAGTAGACCATTTGGCCCTTCGAGCCTGCACTGCCATTCTGAGATCATGGCTGATCATCTACTATCAATACCCGGTCCCTGCCTTGTCCCCATATCCCTTGATTCCCCTATCCATAAGATACCTATCTAGCTCCTTCTTGAAAGCATACAGAGAACTGGCCTCCACTGCCTTCTGAGGCAGTGCATTCCAGACCCCTACCCCTTCTGGGTGAACAAGTTTTTCTTTAACTCTGTCCTAAATGACCTACCCCTTATTCTCAAACCATGCCCTCTGGTACTGGACTCTCCCAGCATCTGGAACATATTTCCTGCCTCTATCTCGTCCAATCCCTTAATAATCTTATATGTTGCAATCAGATCCCCTCTCAATCTCCTTAATTCCAGCGTGTACAAGCCCAGTCTCTCTAACCTCTCTGCATCAGACAGTCCGGACATCCCAGGAATTAACCTCGTGAATCTACGCTGCACTTCCTCTACAGCCAGGATGTCCTTCCTTAACCCTGGAGACCAAAACTGTACTCAATACTCCAGGTGTGGTCTCACCAGGGCCCTGTACAAATGCAAAAGGATTTCCTTGCTCTTGTACTCAATCCCCTTTGTAATAAAGGCCAACATTCCATTAGCCTTCTTCACTGCCTGATGCACTTGCTCATTCACCTTCAGTGACTGATGAACAAAGACTCCTAGATCTCTTTGTATTTCTCCCTTACCTAACTCTACACCATTCAGATAATAATCTGCCTTCGTGTTCTTACTCCAAAAGTGGATAACCTCACACTTATTCACATTAAACGTCATCTGCCAAGTATCTGCCCACTCACCCAGCCTATCCAAGTCACCCTGAATTCTCCTAACATCCTCATCACATGTCACACTGCCACCCAGCTTAGTATCATCAGCAAACTTGCTGATGTTATTTTCCTAATCTTTCTAAGTCCTTCTGCATCCTACCTGTTTCCACAATACTACCTGCCCCTCCACCAATCTTTGTAACATCTGCAAACTTGGCAACAAAGCCATCTATTCCATCTTCTAAATCATTTATATACAGCATAAGAAAAAGTGGTCCCAACGCCGACCCCTGCAGAACACAAGTCGCTGGCAGCCAACCAGAAAAGGATCCTTTTATTCCCACTCACTGCCTCCTACCAATCAGCCAATGCTCTAACTAACTATGTTAGTAACTTTCCTGTAATACCATGGGCTTCTAACTTGGTAAGCAGCCTCATGTGTGGCACCTTGTCAAAGGCCTTCTGAAAATCCAAATATACATCATCCACTGCATCCCTTTTATCTATCCTACTTGTAATCTCCTCAAAGAATTCCAACAGGTTCACAGGCAAGATTTTCCCTGAAGGAAACCATGCTGATTTTGTCCTATCGTGTCCTGTGTCACCAAGTACTCCATCACCTCATCCTTAATAATTGACTCCAACTTCTCCCAACCACTGAGGTCAGGCTAACTGGTCTGTCACTTCCCTTCTGCTGTCTTCCTCCTTTGTTAAAGAGTGGAGTGACATTTGCAATTTTCCAGTCCTCCGGCACCATGCCAGATCCAATGACTTTTGAAAGATTATTCCTAATGCCTCCACAATCTCTAACGCTCTTTCAGAACCCCGGACTGCAGTTTGTCTGGTCCCGGTGTCTTATGTATTTTTAGGTCTTTCAGCTTTTTGAGCACCTTCTCTCTTGTAATAGTAACTTCTTTTCCTTCACACACTACAACATTAGGCATACAGCTAGTGTCTTCCACAGTGAAGACTGATGCAAAATACTCATTTAGTTCATCTGCCATCTCCTTGTCCCCGGTTATTATTTCTCCTGCCTCATTTTCTAGAGATCCTATATCCATTATCATTTCTCTTTTATTTTTAACATAGTTGAACTACAGTGAAGTCAGATAAAGGGGTAACTTTATTCGGTTCCTATTAATCCATGGTGAATCTCCAATTTCTTGCAGTTTTGATCTGGCCAGGTGGGTGAATTATTTGTATTATTCAAGGAGAGGCACATTCAGAAAGCATGAAGTTTGAATAGGGGAGAGGAGTAGTGAAGTTGAGAAAGTTAGATGTGGGCAGTTAGAGATGAGGAGATCCAGAGTGGGTAAAAGATCAAAGTGTGGTGTCCAAGTAGAGGAAGGGATTTGAAGATGGGTGAAGGGAATGGGGAATCCTTGTTAAAGAAGTAGGCTCGGAGATGGAGGTGACAGGAAAAGAGCTCAATATCATGGCGGGTGTGGAAATCACTGGGGTGTGGGTGCAGGAAGACAAAGGTAAGACCCTTGCTGAGGATAGAGCATTCCATGTCAGAGAAGGGAAAGTCAAAGGGATGGTGAGGACACAGCAGGGATTAGAACTAGGGTTGGGGGGATAGAGAGTTGGAAGGGGCAGAGGAAAGGGAATGTGGGTTGGGAGGAGGATGGGAGAAGGATGGGGGCTCAGAGGAATGAAGAAGGGACAAAGGATAGCGAGCAGCCTGAGAGACCCAGGGTTGGTGGGGAGCAGTGGTGAAAGAAGAGAACCCGTAGAACCCAGTGTCAGTGAGACGCTGACACTTGGTTGGAGTCTGAGAAAGGGGCAGCAGGAGCCAGTGGGTGCCAAGCCAGAAGTGACAGGGACCATGGCTTTGAGAAGGGCAATCTCCTGATCCTTCCTGAATGTGAAGAAGGCAAAAAGCCGTAGTCGAAGGCATGGATTTGGTGGAACATGAACTGTCGATGGGATCTAATGGAAATTTTTTCGCATCTTTGTTAGCCACAGGTGAGGCATCAGAAAACTAGAGGATAACCAATGTTGTTATGATCACAAAACATGACTGGATATTGAGCACTTTAAGACTGCAGATCTACCCCATCAGCAGGTTGCTCATTGGTGGAGGAGCTGGATTTTGTATGGACCCTGTTGTTGCCTGCTACAGAAAGGCTTTGGAGTCAGTTGGCAAAGGCAGTGTGCAGTACTGTATTTTGCACTTTGGCTCCAGAGGGACATTGTTTCGTTTGACTATAACCATGCATGGTTGACTGATAATTGAACTTGAACTTGAAATTGTTAGAAAAGGGCAAGAGGGATATGTTTGGAAACTAGGAAAGACAACAGTGATGCTTGGAACACACACACAATGCTGGAGGAACTCTGCAGACAGGCAACATCCATGGAAAAGAGTACAGTCAATGTTTTGGCCGAGACCCTTCAGCAGGACTGTTGCTTGGATTTCCAGCATCTGCACATTTTCTTTTGTTAGTGATGCTTGGAGCAGGTCCACATTGCAAAAGAGGAGGTGTTGGCAGTCTTAAAGTGCACAAGGTGAATAAATTCCTGGGGCCTGACCTAGGACTGTGTGGAGATGGGAAAGAAATGTTCGGGCCCTGGCAGAGACATCTGCTTTGTCTTTAGCATGGGTGAGGTGCCAAAAGACCGGAAAGTGGTTAGGGTTGTACCATTATTTAACAAGGTCGGCAAGGATAAACCAGGGAATTATATGCCGATCAGTTTAACATTAACATCAATGGTGTGAAAGTTACTGGAGTAGATTTTGAGAGATACAATATACCAGCATTTGGAAAAGGAAAGATTAGGAATAGCAGCATAGCTTTGTGTGTGGGAAATTGTGTCTCACTAAGTTTGATTGTCTTTTTCTTTGAATATGTGACCAAGTGGATTGATAAGAGAAGGGCAGTAGATGTTGTCTACAAGAACATTTTGATAAGAAAGGCTTTTGATAAGGTCCCATGTCGTAGGCTAGTCCGGAAGATGAGATCATATGGGATCCAGAATGAGCAAGCCAATTGGATACAAAGTTGTAAACACAAGAGACTCTGCAGATGTTGGAAATCCACAGTAACACACACAAAATGGTGGAGGAACTCAGCAGGCCAGGTAACATTAATGGAAATGACCAAATGGTCAATATTTCGGGCTAAGATCCCTTTTCAGGACTCAAACTCTGCTCGGTGGTAGGGCAGTGTTTCAGATTGGAAACCTGTGTCTAGGGTGTGACACAGGGATCAGTGCCAGATCTCCTGTTCTTTGCCGTGAGTTTTGGAAAGTAGCATAGTTAGTAAGTTGACAGACGATACCAGAATTGGTGAAGTGGTAGACAGCAAAGGAGGTTGTCTAAGGTTACAAAAGGATTGAGATCAACTGAGGAAGTGGACAAAGGACTCGCAGATGGAAGTTACATAGAAACATAAAACCTACAGCACAATACAAGCCCTTCGGCCCACAAAGCTGTGCCGAACATGACCCTACCTTAGAACTACCCTGGAGTTACCCATAGCCCTCTATTTTTCTAAGCTCCATGTATCCATCCAGGAGTCTCTTAAAAGACCCTATCATATCTGCCTCCACCACCATCACCGGCAGCCTGTTCCACGCACTCACCACTCTCTGCGTAAAAAACTTACCCCTGACATCTCAGAAGTTCACTCAGACAAGTAAAGGGTGTTGTATTTTGTGAAACTAAACCAGGGCAGGACTTAAACAGTAAATGACTGGGCCCTGGAGAGCTCTGTAGAAAGACTGAGGGGTGCAGGTACATTGCACTCTGAAAGTAGTGACCCAGGTGGGCAGGCTGGTGAGGGAGACACTTGGTACCCCTGCTTTCATCAGTCAGGGCACTGACTATGGGAATTGAGACATTATGATACACCTCTACTTTGCTGAGACCATTCTGGGAGTACTGTATCAATTTCTGGTCACCCAGCAATAGGATGGATAACATTAAGCTGGAAACGGTGCAGAAAAGATTCAAAAAGATATTAGCAAGGCTACAGGGCTTGAGTTATAAGGAGAGGCAGAACAGGCAATGAGTTCTTTTCCCTGCAGCACGGGAGGTTGAGGAGTACGAAGGGATATAAAATTATAAGGGGCATAACTATCACAGGGTTAGGGGATCAAGAACTAGCTGGCAAGGTTTTGAGGTGAGAGGATGAAGACTTATTAGTAACCTGAGGGGAAAGTTTTTCAGGCGAGCCAAGGATAAACTGTCCTGGTCAACATTGATTCCGTCATGGGCACAAATAAGTGAACTTTGTTTACATCACAGCCCCTCCCTCATCATAACATTCAAAATGTTAGAGGTTGTAGCGATTGCAAAAACGCAGACTCCTGCATTTTATGTGTGCTGCACAAGATTGTTAAGGATCCGTGAAGCTGTCCATGCACAGTAATGTTATTCGCTATCTGAGCGGTCACGTCCCGGGACGTTAGGAAACGGCGCTCACCCTGAGCAAACCTTTCCGCAGATAATCTGCCCAGCAACCCATGATGCGAGGGCAGCGAGCGCCCTGATTGCTCTGTTTTAAATAACTTTAGTCTGTGTGTTTTAATTTGAACAGCAGCGACGAGAGGGAGAGAGGGAAAGAGAGAGGGAGAAATGAGCACCGAAAGTAAAACCTTTCTTGGACGGGGGAATTTCCAGGCGATGTGAGCCAGGGGCGGGTCGGCTGGAAAACCCCCTAATCAGTGAGGGCATGTGAGGGTGGAGGTGAGGTGAGGGATGGGTGCGGGGAATGAGGGGAAGAATGAAGCTGAGAGAACTGGACAAGCTGTAAACACGAACATACATTCCCGGAAAATTCCTGACCGCAACTACATTAACTATCACTGAACATCTGATCTCAATGGAGGGCGGGGAGAGGGTCTGTGGTCAGTGGTGAGGTCCATACTCCGCTGTAGAAAGGAAGGACGTGTGGCTGTATTCAGTGTACCTGAGGGGCTTTGGGGTGGGAGAAGGGGGCACACAGTCATGGGCTTCTCCCTGCAGACAGAGGCACAGTGCTGGTGTCATCTCCAAAGGCCCACCCCACTGGCCTCAGTTCCATGGCCCCTCCTCCTAAACGGAGTTCTGTGTTGTGTTAAAGTGAACCCGTGCCTAATAGGCCGTTCAAGGACCACAGGGCGAAGCTCAGACAGAAGTCTAGTTTATCGCTGATGGTGAAGCTTCCCCTATGGTAATAGTATTCCTTTTCCAGTTTTCCCCTGCGGAAAGTGAAGCAATGTTTTGTTCTCAAACGCATCTCTCCCATTTCCCACACATCTGCCCTCACCCCATCCACCCGCCACCCCACTCGGGATAGGGTTCCCCTTGTCCTTACCTACCACCCCACCAGCCTCCAGGTCCAACGTATAATTTTACGTAACTTCCGCCACCTCCAACGGGATCCCACTACCAAACACATTTTTCCCTCCCCCCCTTTCTGCTTTTCACAGGGATCGCTCCCTACGCGACTCCCTTGTTCACTCATCCCCCCCATCCCTTCTCACCAATCTCCCTCCTGACACTTATTCTTGTAAACAGAACAAGTGCTACACCTGCCTTTACACTTCCTCACTCACCACCATTCAGGGCCCCAGACAGTCCTTCCAGGTGAGGCGACACTTCACCTGTGAGTCGGCTGGTGTGGTATACTGCGTCTGGTGCTCCCTGTGTGGCCTTTTATATATTGGTGAGACCCAATGCAGACTGGGAGACCGTTTCGCTGAACACCTCCACTCGGTCCGCCAGAAAAAGCAGGATCTCTGAGTGGCCACACATTTTAATTCCACGTCCCATTCCCATTCTGATATGTCTATCCATGGCCTCCTCTACTGTCAAAATGAATCCAAACTCAGGTTGGAGGATCAACACCTTATATACCGACTGGGTAGCCTCCAACCTGATGGCATGAACATTGACTTCTCTAACTTCCGTTAATGCCCCTCCTCCCCTTCTTAACCCATCCCTGACATATTTAGTTGTTTGCCTGTTCTCCATATCCCTCTGGTGCTCCCCTCCCCCTTTCTTTCTCCCGAGGCCTCCCATCCCATGATCCTTTCCCTTCTCCAGCTCTGTATCCCTTTTGCCAATCACCTTTCCAGCTCTTAGCTTCATCCCACCCCCTCCGGTCTTCTCCTATCATTTTGCATTTCCCCCTCCCCCCACTACTTTCAAATCTCTTACTATCTTTCCTTTCAGTTAGTCCTGACGAAGAGTCTCGGCCCGAAACGTTGACAGCGCTTCTCCCTATAGATGCTGCCTGGCCTGCTGTGTTCCACCAGCATTTTGTGTGTGTTGCAACATTTTGTTCTTTGAGTTGGACATCTCTTGTCTGCCAGTCTGGAGACATACTGTCCATAATCTTCAAAGATCAATGTTCAAAGTAAATTATTATACATCCCTCAGAACATGACATGAAGAGTCCTTGAAAGTGAGTCCATAGGTTGTGGAATCAGTTCAGTGATGGAGCAAGTGAAGTTATCCCCTCTGGTTCAATAACTGTTCCCGGACTTCGAGGTGTGGGTCCTGAGACTCCTGTTCCACCTTTCTGATGGCAGCAGCAAGAATGGCCTGGATGGTGGGGGTCCCTGATGACGGGTGCTGCTTTCCTGCAACAGCGCTCTGTGTAGATGTGTTCCATGGTGGGGAGAGCTTCACTCTTGTTGGACAGGGCACATCCACTGGCTTTTGTAGGATTTTGGTCCGCACCAATCGATTCGTAGAGAGAGCTTCACACAGGTTGGGGAGCAGAGTTTAAAAATGGAGCGTTTTGCGGGGCTTGGCACATTAGGATAGTGGGTATGACTGCGAGGTCAGTTTTCTGTTCTGAGTGTCAGTTGTGGGATGTCCAGCCTCCCCGATGGCCACGTCTGCACCAGGTGCTTCGAGCTGCAGCTACAGAGACTGAGTTGGGGAATTGGAGAGGCAGCTGGTTGACCTTCGGCTTTATCGGGAGGATGAGGACAGGAGCTACAAACAGGTAGTCATCCCGGGGCCACAGGAGACAAATAAGTGGGTGACTGTCAGGAGAGGGAAAGGAGGGTGTCAGGTAGTTGCGAGTACCCCTGTGGCTGCCCCCTTAACAATAAGAACTCCATTTTGATTGCTGTTTCGGCGGGGGTGGGGGGGAACTACCTACCTGGGGGAAGCAACGGTGGCTGTGCCTCTGCCACCGAGTCTGGCCCTGTGGCTCAGAAGGGTCGGGAATAGAAGAGGTTGCCAGCAGTTAGGGGACTCTATAGTTCGGGGGATGGATAGGCCATTCTGTGCATGTGAAAAAGAAACAAGGATGGTAGTTTGCCTCCCAAGTGCCAGGATTCATGATGTTTCTGAGCATGTACTACAATACCCTGAAATGGGAGGGTGAGCAGCCAGAGGTCGTGGTACGTTTTGGTACCAACGACACAGGTAAAAAAGGGAGGAGGTCCTGAAAGTAGAATATAGAGAGTTAGGAAGGAAGCTGAGAAGCAGGACCTCAACGATAGTAATCTCTGGATTGCTGCCTGTGCCACACAACAGTGAGGATAGGAATAGAATGAGATGCAGGATAAATACATGGCTGAAGAATTGGAGCATGGGGCAGGGATTCAGATTTCCGGTTCTTTGAGACCTCTTCTGGGGCAGGTGTGACCTATGTAAAAAGATCGGGTTGCACTGGAATCCGAGGGGGACCAATATCCCGGTGGGGAGGTTTACTAATGCTATTGGGGAGGATGTAAAATAGATTTAAAGGGGGTTGGGAACTGAAGTGAAGAGGCAGAGGATGGGGAGGTTGGAGCACAAGTAGGGGCAGCTTGTAGGGAGTTTGTGAGGAAGGATAAACAAATGATGAAGCAAAGATGTACTTCGCCTGATGGTTTGAGATGTGTCTGTTTTAATGCAATGAGCATCATAAACAAGGCGGATGAACTTAGAGCGTAGATCAATATGTGGAACTGTGATGTTGTGGCCATGTCTCAGGATCAGGAATGGCTGCTGAGTGTGCCAGGCCTTAGATGTTTCGAGAAGAACAGAGCGGGAGGCAAAAGAGGTGGGGGCTTATTGCTAATCAGGGGTATTGTCATGGCTGCAGAAGAGGAGGAATTCATGGAGGGATTGTTTACCGAGTTAGAGTGGGTGGAAGTCAGAAACAGGAAGGGGTCAATTACTGAGTGTTTCTTATAGGCCTTCCAATAGTAACGGAGACATTGAGGAGCAGAGAGGGAGACAGATTCTGGAACGGTGCAATAATAACAGGATTGTTGTGATAGATTTTAACCTTCCTAATATTGATTAGCATCTCCTTAGCGCAAGGGGTTTAGATGGTGTAATGTTTGTTAGGTGTGTTCAGGAAGGTTTTCTGACGCAATATGTAGATAAGCCAACTAGAGGAGAGGCTGTACGTGATCTGGTATTGGGAAATTAACCTGGTCAGGAGTCAGATCTCTCGGTGGGAGAGCATTTTGGAGGTAGTGATCACAACTCTATCTCTTTCACCATAGTGCTGGAGAGGGATAGGAGCAGACAGTTTGGGAAAACATTTAACTGGGGTAGGGGGAAATATGATGCTATTAGGCAGGAACTTGGAAGCATAAATTGGGGGCAGATGTTCTCAGGGAAATGTACGGCAGGAATGTGGCAGATGTTCAGGGAAGATTTGCAAGGCGTTCTGTATTGGTATGTTCCATTGAGGCAGGGAAAGCATGATAGGGTAAAAGAACCATGGTGTACAAAGGATGTAGAAAATCTAGTTAGGAAGGAAAAAAGTTTACGAAAGGTTCAAGAAACTAGGTATTGTTGGAGCTCTAGAAAATTACAAGGTTGCTATGAAGGAGCTTAAGAAAGCAATTAGGAGAGCCAGAAGGGGCCATGAGAAGGCCTTGGTGAGCAGGATTAAGGAAAACCCCAAGGCATGAGACAGGTATGTGAGGAGCAAGAGGTTGAGCTGTGTGAGAATAGGACCAATCAGGTGCGATAGTGGAAATGTGCATGGAATTGGAGGAGGTAGCGGAGGTACTTAATGAATACTTTGTTTCAGTATTCACCAGGAAAAGGACCTTGGTGATTGTAGAGATGACTTAAAGCGGACTGACAAGCTTGAGCATACAGACATTGTGTTGGAGCTTTTGAAAAGCGTTAAGTTAAATAAGCTACCAGGACCAAACAGGATATACCCCAGCCTACTGTGGGAAGCAAGGGAGGAGACTGCTGAGCCTTTGGCAATGATCTTTGCATCATCAATAAGGACGGGAGAAGTACTAGAGGATTGGAGAGTTGCAAATGTTGTTCCCTTGTTCAAGAAAGGGAGTAGAGATAACCCAAGAAATTATAGACCAGTGAGTCTGACTTCAGTGGTGGGCAAGTTGATGCAGAAGATCCTGAGAGGCAGGATTTATGAGCATTTGGAGACACATAATCTGATTAGGTTAGTCAGCATGGCTTTGTCAAGGGCAGATCATGCCTTATGAGCCTGATTGAATCCTTTGAGGATGTAACAAAATATATTGATGAAGGTAGAGCAGTGTTTGTAGTGTACATGGATTTCAGCAAGGCATTTGATAAGGTTTCCCATGCAAAGCTCTTTCAGAAAGTAAGGAGGCATGGGATCCAAGGTGACCTTGCTTTGTGGAGCCAGAATTGACTTGCTCACCGAAGGCAAAGGGTGGTTGTAGATGGTTTGTATTTTGCATGGAGGACGGTGGCCAGGGGTGTTCTGCAGGGATCTGTTCTGGGACCCCTCCTCTTTGTGATTTTTATCAATTACCTGGTTGAAGAAGTAAACGGATGGGTTAGTAAGTTTGCTGATTACACAAAGGTTGGGGGTGTTGTGGATAATCTGGAGGGTTGTCAGAGGTTACAGCGGGACATCAATAGGATGCAGACTGGGCTGAGAAGTGGCAAATGGACTTCAACCTAGATAAGTGTGAAGTGATTCATTTTGGTAGGTCAAATTTGAAGTCAGAATATAATATAAATGGGTAAGACTCTAGACAGTGTGGAGGATCTGAGAGATCTCAGGGTCTGTGTTGATAGGACATTCGAAGCTGCTGCGCAGGTTGACAGTGCTATTAAGAAGGTGTATGGTGTGTTAGCATTCATCAACCATGGGATTGACTTCAAGACCTGTGAGGTAATGTTACAGCTGTATAAGACATTGGTCAGCCTTGGAGTACTGTGTTCCGTTCTGGTCACCTCACTACAGGAAGGATGTGGATACTATAGAGAGAGTGCAGAGGAGATTTACAAGGATGTTGCCTGGATTGGAGGGTGTACCTTATGAGAATAGGTTGAGTGAACTCGGCCTTTTCTCCTTGGAGTGACTGAGGATGAGAGGTGACCTGATAGAGGTGTATAGATAATGAGAGGCATTGATTGTGTGGATAGTCAGAGGCTTTTCCCCAGGGCTGAAATGGCTAACATGAGAGGGCATAGTTTTAAGGTGCTGGGAAATAGATACCAAGGGGATGTCAGAGGTAAATTTTTCACACATAGAGTGGTGGTGTGTGGAATGCACTGCCAGCAGCGATGGTAAAGTAGATAAAATAGGGTCTTTTTAAGAGCCTCTTAGATAGGTACATGGAGCTTAGGAAAATAGAGGGCTATGCAGTAGGGAAATTCTAGGCAGTCTAGAGTAGGTTACAAGGTCAGCACAACACTGTGGGCCAAAGGGCCTGTATATTGCAAGGTTTTAAAAAGGCTGTTATAATGAGATGTATGCTAAAAGATACTATTGAAGTGGAGAGAGAAACAGGAAATTACTTATGGTGATGATGGTATAGACTGAGGTGGTTTGGCAATTGAGGCTACACACTACAACACGAGCATGTTTGGAGGAATGGTCCAAAGCCCGCTGGGCCTCTCCATGAGGAGGCAGCGTTTTCAGCCCCCGAAACCCCACCGGTCCCCAGTGGTGCCTGCTTTAACGGAGAGAGTTCGGGGGACTCTGCAGTCAGAGGATCTACCTCTTATGATGTAGACTAATTAAGTGCTACAGCTGCAAATATACCAAAGCACGAGCTGAGAAATGATCATGCAGAGCTTTTTCAGTGTATTCAGCAGTGCAGGGTAAAACGTGGTATCGATTAAGGGCAGGAGTAAAGATTAACCCTTTATGTCTAACTTCAGCACTGCATTCAACCCTGCTGGAGCAAGGCCAGGGGACTCAGGGTGGTATTAGATGCAGGGATTAATGAGGGTGACCTGGTGGATAAGTGGTGGATAGTGAGAAGAGGAGCTCTTGTGATGTTTTTCCTGGGTATTTATAGTTCTAATTTAGATGTACAAAGTTTGGCTCAAGAACAAAGTAGTAACTGGCTTAGGACCCTGGAATTGTAGTGTTAAGATGCATTCTGGAGTTTTGTGAATAATTTAAACAAAACCAGGCTTCATTTCTTATTGTAAAGTTAAGTAAGTTCAGGAAGCTTGCAATTAGCCTTCAGTTTTTATTTAAAATACAAGCAGTAAACAGAAGTTAAACGCCCACAGACTAAGAAATATGGTCTGCAAAGTGGTGACCCTGAGAATTTTGCATATGCATGAGCCAAATGTTAAGTCATTGAGGTTGTTAATTAACCGGCATCCAGCCAGGTGATATGGGCTAAGTTACACAAACGATTCTGGAGGAACTCAGGAGGCCAGGCAGCATCTATGGAGAAGAGTACAGTCGACCTTTCGGGCTGAGACTCTTCAGCAGGAATGGATTCACACCATTTTGACTGAGTGCAAGCTGGTAGACCAGACACATTGTCACTTAGCAAATCAACATGGTCACAGGTATAGGCAATCTATAGTTCTGGGTACTCAGATTCCGGGTGTCTGGGATTTCTGTCCTGAGAAACATTTAGACTATTTTGTGACAAAGATGTTTGAACACTTAGATGTCTGTCACTGTAAAGATATTGATGCACCATCAATAACTCTCCGAGACGTGAAGTCGAGATATCAGCTTTTATTGACTGGAAGAAGGAACAAGCAGTAGTTGACCACCACACTACATCCTGGAGAATGAGGGCCAGGCTCAGGCCTCAATCACCTTTATACCGGGGTCTGTGGGAGGAGCCACGGTCAGTGGGAGGGGCCACAGGAGTGGTCAGCGGGGGCATGTCCAGACAGGTATATGTAGTTCACCACATTCACCCCCACTTTGTTTTAAAAGAGAGTCCCCATGGGGCGAAGTTTCTTACAAGTATATTTACAGGTTAAGTCTATCAGGTGGTCGAATCTGTCGCTGCGATCTACGTAGCACCGGCTGTGATTGCACAGGTGCCGGTGGTGATTGCACCGGAGACGGTGGTTGTGCTGGTTCCGGCCTAACTGGAGGTGCTACGTAGATCACAGCGACAGATTCGACCACCTGATAGACTTAACCTGTAAATATACTTGTCAGAAACTTCGCCCCATGGGGACTCTTTTTTAAAACAAAGAGGGGGGGGTGAATGTGGTGAACTACATATACCGGTCTGGACATGCCCCCCTGCTTTTAGTTGCCACAGATATAATTCAAAAGAAGAACTGTCAACCTAAAACTTTGAAGGAAACAATGTCATTGTAACTATAGAAACTGTATTTTAGCAGCTATTGTTACCTTTGATCTTAAGGGTATAAAATGTGATGTGCCTTTGTGTTTCTGAGCCTCTGTCATGCCTGCTGGGTGCTGAATAAAGACTTCTATATCACCAGCTTCAGTGTCTCTCTGGTGACTCCGTTCACAGTCACACCGTTTGGTACGGAGGAGGGTAGAAAGGTCTGCAGCAGGTTACCGAATGTACTGAATAATGGGTCGTCCGAAGGGAGCAAGGGAGAATGGGCAAAGAAGAAGAGGGGAAACAGGGATCAAAAATGAACACGCACAACACGACTCAGCTGGTGGGGCAGCATCTGTGGAAATGATCAATCAATGTTTCGGGCCGAGACCCTTCGTCAGGACTGAAGGAAGAGGGGGCAGGGGCCTTATAAAGAAGTTGGGGGGAGGGTGGAAGGTGCCAGGTGAAAAACCAATCAGAGGAAAGATCAACGGGTGGGGAGAGGAAGCAGTGAGGAGATAGGCAGGAAAGGTGAAGAAGGAATGTAAGGGGAAAGCACTATGGGTAGTAGAAGAAGGCAGAATCATGAGAGAGGTGATAGGCAGCTGAAAGAGGAGGCAGAGTGAAAGTGGGATGGGGAAGGGAGAGGGAGGGAATTATCAGAAGATGGACAATCTGATGTTCATACCAAGGGGCTGGAGACCACCCAGACGGTATATGAGGTGTTGTATATGAGGATATGAGGGATCAAAAAATGGCTCCTATAAGAACAAGGTGCATAGTGCTGGAATGAAGCGTATCAAGGTGTGCATCTGTCATGCTCAGTGACACGACCTATTAGAGGGAATGGTCAGAGTGCCTATGTTCCCCCTGTTATGAATACTGAAATGTTTCAAATGTGGATTTGATGGTCACTTTGGTAGGGATTACTTACAACCCAGATGGGTTGGGAATGGTCAGGATGTAATAAAGGTTCTTTTGCCCCTGGAAGATCCATCAGACCACCTGCCATGCAACATCCCGGGTGCAGAGGAAAGACCACTTGCTGATTAGCCAGTTAGGACAATTGAATTTACCCACTCTGCTGTACTCATCAACTTGCCAACTGCTCAAGAAGATATTGTGGTGAGCATGTGGTCCATAATGACAAACGAGGAAGCTTGTTAACTCAACAAACATTTTATTGTGATAAACACAAAACAGACCGGGCACCATGACCCGGAGAGTGAACCCAGCCTGTCTCACACAGACGGGGGAAGTGACCATCACACACCCTGGTTACAGTTAGGGTGACCCACAAATACACAAGCAAATAACTGGATAAACCAAGCTAAAATGTAACAGTAAATGAACTGGAACTTCCCACCATAAACAGAGCTGCTCATTAGAAATGCAGGAGACCGTGCCCCACCCAGAGCATCACAGTATTCTTAGAATTAATTTTACCAGGAAAGTGGTTTAGAATTTTGATCAAACACGAGGAAATCTGCAGATGCTGGAAATTCAAACAACACGCACAAAATACTGGTGGAATTTTGATCAAATTAGTTCCATGATTTGGCAGTTCAAAATACAGTACTTGGAGTACAAGTGCCTTTCAACATTTGGTGGGATGACATGAGGACAAGATATGAACGGCTGGGAAGATGTAGGTGAAGGTGAAAGATTTGATGGAGAAAACAAGGGGCAGAAAAATGACTTTAGATTGCCAGGCAGTGTTTGCTAAACATTAACATGGCTGTGGCAGGGTGCAAGAGGGGTGTAATATACAAGGCCTTGATCTGAAACCCCAGAGGCAATCCAGGTTTCTGAAACAATCAGAGGCAGATATAAAGAAAATTATTCAGAGTTGGTTAATGCAGGGAGTTCTGCAAAAAATAAAATCTACAAACAATTCATCCACATGGCCAGATCAAAGCTCCAAGATTACTAGAAACTGTATAAAGTTACCATTTTATCTGTCTTCACTGTAGCCACATCCCAACATTGTGACAAAACAGAACACTGTAGTGACATAGTTCACGGTATTGGACATACGTACTGGATTTTAGTCTGTTCCGTCTGCTATTGTAGTCTGGCAGGTTGAGGTCCATGTTCATGTTCCAAGCCTACACTGGCAGTGGACCAGATGGACCCCAACTCATTGTGTGCTACATCGACAACTACAATGGTGCTGCTTCATGCACCCATGACAAGCTCGTCAATTACATCAACTTTATTTCCAACTTCCACCCTGCTCTCAAATTTACTTGGTCCTTTACTGATATTTTTTATAAGCCTATAACTCTCATAGCTATCTGGCCTATATGTCTTCCCACCCTGTTACTTATAAAAATGCTGTCTCCTTTTCTCAGTTCCTCCATCTCTGCCTCATCTCTTCTCAAGTTGAAGTTTACCATTCAGGGCCAAAAACAGTCTTTCCAGGTCACTGCACCTCTGAGTCTGTGGGTGGTCATATTGGCTGCTCCTAGTGAGGCCTCTTCTACATCGGTGAGATGTGACTCATGTAACCCAGGTTAATTAAACCCAAAGATATAATGCTAGAAAGTTCTATCTGCAGAGGGATGAAAACGAGGTTTATCGACCTTTTTTTTAAAAAAGAGAATTTGAAAAAACACTATGCAAAAAGAGGCGAGGCTGGCACAGGATGGACAAGGAGAGAAGCGAAGTAACAATTAGGGTCATGAACTGTTAAGAGTGGAATTAGTAGTAAGTATCTTTACCCTACTAACTTGATAACTTCATGGTGAAACCCCAGAGCAGAGACAACAGTGATAAAAGATTTATTGAAGCTATGGCTGTAACGCACAGCAGCTTTAACGAGACAGTATCAGCAGAGTCCAGTGTCCAAAATCCCTACTGAGCAGTCGGGAATTCGTTCTGCAAAATCATACCAAGGCATTTGGTCAAGTTTTTATACAAGTTTGTGAACTGACTTTCTGTGGATGAGCAACTGTTTCATCGAATGAGCCAGGAAACACGATGGCGAGCACCCAAGATGAAGAACCAGCGCGGGAACAAAATGTGTAACGATGCAGAGGATTTCATGTGGTTGGGTGCATAAGTTTATTTTTGTTCAAATAATCCAAATTTGATTTTTTTGCAGTATATGATTATTTTTGCAAAAACTTTGATAAGTTACTGAATGAGTTGTGATGTTGGAGAATTGTCGTGAAAGGAGTTAAACTGTGTATATATAATTTTTGAATTTGTATTTACTCTTGTAGATATACTGCCTGGAACTGAAACTGAAGTTAACTGTAATACTTAAGAACAGGAATTACATTTGGTTTTCTAACTAATTAGGGATAAGTGAAAAGAGAAGTTTAGTCTGTAAACTTTTAAATAGGGAATAAAACTAGATCTAATTAGTTAGAGAAATTAGAGTAATAAAGGACTCTCACTGATTCTAGATAAAAAGGCATTTGTTTTGATTTGATACCTAAGATTTGGAACCTAAACAGAATGTTGGAATTTTGTTCTTGCTCATATAACTATTTTGTACATACTGTTTTTTTTCCCTTATAAACAAAACTTATCTCCAGAGGTGTGTGGTTTCTATTCACTGCCTCCTTCCGATAGCTGGATTCTTCTGGTGGCCTGCTAGCACCTAGTGTAGGTTGATTTTCTCAAAGACTAGTCACACGCGATAAGACCGGTGCTGCACAGGTGTCACACGTAGGTTGGAATGCCACTTGGTCAAGCTCCTTCACTCTATTCACTACAAAAGGTGGGAATTGCCAGTGATCACCCATTCCCATTCCAACATGTTTGTCATGGGCTTGTCTACTGACACAATGAAGCCACACTCAGCTTGGAGGACCAATACCTCATATTCCATCTGGGTAGCTCCAACCTGATGACATGAACATCAATTTCCCTAAAACTAGAACTGGAACATAGAAAAGTACAACACAAGAATAGGCCACTTGGCCCACAATGTTGTGCCAAATCAGCTAAAAATCAAATCCAAAACATCCGAAAACTAAACCCTCCTACCTACACAATGTCATATCCCTCCATCTTCCTGACATCCATGTGCCTATCCAAATGGCTCTTAAAAGCCTCTAATATATTTGTCTCTGTCACTGTATCAGGCAGTGCATTCCAGGCATCCATGACACTGAATAGAAAACTTACCCCTCACATCCCCCTTAAACCTCGCCCCTCTCAACTTCGGTACATGCCCTCTGGTATTAGACATTTCAACCCAGGGAAACAGATACTCTCTGTCCACTCTATCAATGCCTCCCAGCCTCTGGCACTCCAGAGCAAACAAGCCAAGTTTAACCAACCTCCTATGATAATACATGCCCTCTAAACCAGGCAGCATCCTGGTAAATCTCTTCTGCACCACTCCAAAGCCTCAACATCTACCCTCTAGTGGGCAACCAGAACTGGATACGATATTCTACATGTGGCCTAACCAAAGTTTTATAAGTTTACAACATTATCTCTTGACTTTTCAACTCAATGCCTCAACTAATAAAAGCAAGCATTCCATGAGCCTTCTTAACCACATTATTGATTTGTGCAGCCACTTTCAAGGAGCTACGAAGATTCCAAGATCTCTCTATTCAGCAACACTGGTAAGGATCTTTCCCTTAACACAATGAAGCCACACTCAGGTTGAAGGAACAATACCTCATATTCCATCTGGGTAGCTCCAACCTCATGACATGACCTTGCATTTGTCCTATCAGTCTGCAATACCTCACAGTTACCTGGGTTAAACTAAATCTGCCATTTCGCTGCCCATATAGAAACATAGAAAACCTACAGCACAATGCGGGCTCTTGGGCCCACAAAGCTGTGCCGAACATGTCCCTACCTTAGAAATTAACTAGATTTATCCATAGCCCTCTATTGTTCTCAGCTCCATGTATCTGTCCAGGAGTCTCTTAAGAGACCCTATTGTAACCACCTCCACCATCGTCACCGGTAGCCCATTCCACATAGTCACCACTTTCTGCATAAAAAATTTACCCCTGACATCTTCTCTGTACCTATTTCCAAGCACCTTAAAACTATGCCCTCTCTTGCTAGCTATTTCAGACCTAGGAAAAAGCCTCTGACTATCCACACGATCAATGCCTCTCATTATCTTATACACCTCTATCAGGTCACCTCTCATCCTCCGTCGCTACTAGGAGAAAAGGCCGAGTTCACTCAACCTATTCTCTTAAGGCATGCTCCCCAATCCAGGCAACATCCTTGTCAATCTCCTCTGCACCCTTTCTATAGTTTCCACATCCTTCCCGGAGTGAGGTGACCAGAACCGAGCACAGTACTCCAAGTGGGGTCTGACCAGGGTCCTATATAGCTACAACATTACCTCTCGGCTCCTAAACTCAATCCCACAGATGATGAAAGCCAATGCATCATAAGCCTTCTTAAACATAGTCAACCGGCACAGCAGCTTTGAATGTCACTATCCACAACACCCCTAACCTTTGTGTCATCAGCAAATTTACTAACCCATCCCTCCACTTCCTCATCCAGGTCATTTATAAAAATCACAAAGAGAAGGGGTCCCAGAACAGATCCCTGAGGCACACCACTGGTCACTGACCTCCTTGCAGAATATGACCCGTTTACAACCACCTTTTGTTTTCTGTGGGCAAGCCAGTTCTGGATCCACAAATCAATGTCCCCTTGGATCCCATGCCTCCTTACTTTCTCAATAAGCCTTGCACGGGGTACCTTATCAAATGCCTTGCTAAAATCCATATACACTACATCTACGGTTCTACCTTCATCAATGTGTTTAGTTACTTCCTCAAAAAATTCAGTCAGGCTCATAAGGCACAACCTGTCTTTGACAAAGCCATGCTGACGATTCCTAATCATATTATACCTCTCCAAATGTTCATAAATCCTGCCTCTCGGGATCTTCTCCAATATCTTACCAACCACTGAAGTAAGACTCACTGGTCTATAATTTCGTGGGCTATCTCTATTCCCTTTCTTGAATAACAGAACAACATCCACAGCCCTCCAATCCTCCAGAACCTCTCCCGTCCTCATTGATGATGCAAAGATCATCACCAGCAGCTCCGCAATCTCCTCCCTCGCTTCCCACAGTAGCCTGGGGTGCATCCCATCCGGTCTTGTTGACTTATCCAACTTGATGCTTTCTAAAATCTCCAGCATATCCTCTTTCTTAATATCTATATGTTCAAGCTTTTCAGTCCACTGTAAGTCAACCCTACAATCACAAGATCCTTTTCCTTACTGAATACTGAAGTGAAGTATTCATTAAGTACCTCTGCTATTTCCTCCGGTTCCATACACACTTTTCCACTGCAACTGATCTGTATTGAATTGTATTCCTTTCCAGTTTTCTACGCTATCCAGAACTCCACCAATCTTGGTATCATCCGCAAACTTACTAACACATTTTCATCCAGGTCATTTATATACACCACAAGCAGCAGAGGCCCCAACACAGATCTCTGCAGAACCCCATTAGTTAGAGACCTCCAGCTTGAACAAATCCCTTCAACCACTATCCTCTGTCTTGTATGCACAAGCCAGCTCTGAATCCTACCAGCCGATTTAACCAATTTGCTGTGGGCCCTGTGCATCTTAATCTTCTGGATTAGCCTCTCATGAGGGACTTCGTCAAACGCCTCACAAAACCCTATAGACAATATCCACTGCTCTATCCTCATCACCTTGTCAATAAACTCCATCAGGTTGGTAAGGCACGACCTGCCACACACAAATCCACGCTGGCGTTCCCTAATTAGGCCATGGGTTTCTAAATGCTCGTGTATCCTATCCCAAAGAATTTTCTCCAGCAATTTCCCTACTATTGACGTAACAGAGCAGTCTATAGTTCCCAGGATTTTCCCTTGTTCCCTTCATAGAGGTACTACATTCGCCACTCTCCAGTTGCTGGGCTATCACCTGTGGCTAGAGAGGACATAAAGATACTGGTCAAGGCACCAACAATCCCATCTCTTGCCTCCTTCAATAACGTGGGGTAAATCCCATCAGGCCTTGGGGACTTGACCACTTTAATACTCATTAGCAGGCCCAGCACTTCCTCCTCCTTGACCTCTAAACACCCTACCATACTTATACACTCAGCACTGATCTCCTGGTCCTCCATACCCTATCCTTTTCCATGGTAAATATTAAAGCAAAGTACCTCACTGACATTTCCATATCCAAGCAAATATTCCTCTTTTATCTTTGAGAGATCGCACACTCTCGATAGTTATCTTCTTGGTCCTCACACACACTATATATATATACATATGTGTGTGTGTGTGTGTGTGTGTGTGTGTGTGTGTGTGTGTGTGTGTGTGTGTGTGTGTGTGTGTGTGTGTGTGTGTGTGTGTGTGTGTGTGTGTAAGGAGCAAGAAGATAACTGTCGAAAATATGTATACAGTGAAACCCCGATTTAACACGAATTCGGATATAACGCGATGAGTCATTGGACTCCACGTCCATGTCAATCCATACTCCCCCTTCTCCAGCCTTGTATCCCTTTTGCCAATCAACTTCCCAGCTCTTTGCTTTATCCCTCCCTCTCCTGTCTTCTCCTATCATTTTGAGTCTCCCCTTCCCCCTCTCACTTTCAAAGCTCTTACTATCTCTTTTCTTCGTTAGTCCTGACGAAGGGTCTCGACCAGGTGCTGCTTGGCCTGCTGCGTTCCACCAGCATTTTGTGTGAGTCACTGGACCTATTTTTTTGCTAAAAATGGTACAAAAACGTTAGAAAAAGAAATTCCTTTTCTGCGAAAGACAAGCTTCACGCACTTGACGCGACAAAGACTAAAAGTCAAACTCAAGTTGCCTGAGACCTCGGGATACCGGAATCAACACTTTGTGGCTGGAAATCTCACAAAGTCACTTTGCGAAGTTGAAATAGAAGCAGGTCTAGAAGCCAAACACCAGAAGACAGCCAAAGATGCCAGCCTCAATGACTCCCTGTACGAGTGGGATTCACCTTAATCCTACTTGCCAAGAACTTTTCCTGGCCCCTCCTGGCTTTCCTGACTCCTTTCTCTCGTTATTTTCTTTTTATTTTTAGAATCTTTTTATTAATACATAATCTTCTACAACTATAGAATAATACAAAACTTCAACAAATTGATATGTATACAATTCATAGAGCTGAAGAAAAAAACTAATCATAATATTAAAAATGAAAAAAAATTATATATAGAAAAAAGAAGAAAAAAGAATGCCATCTAACTAAGAAAAAAACCTATTAACTACAAAAAACCCATTAGGAATCAGCCCCCGGATGCAATACGTTTAACCATCATCTAGGTGTATTAAAAAAAGTCATCAACCACCAATACACATTTAAAAAAATAATAAAATTGGAAGGAAACCATATAGAATAATTCAAATTAAATGGTAATAATTGGCAAAAGGACCCCATCTTCTCTCAAAATCAAATCGAGGTTCAAAAGTTCTACTTCTAACTTTTCCAAGCTGAGACATAGCAAAACTTGAGAAAACCATTCAATTAATATAGGGGAAGAAATATCTTTCCATTTTAATAAAATAGCCCTTCTTGCTAACAATGTAACAAATGCAATTACATGTTGATCTGAAGATGAAATACCCTGAATATGATGCGGAACTATTCCAAATAGAACAGTTAGTCTATTAGGTTGTAAATTAATTTTCAGAGATTTAGAAATTGTAGAAAATAAAGATTTCAAAAACAGTTTTAATGAAGAACGTGACCAGAACATATGTGACAAAGTAGCTACTTCAGTTTTCTTTCTATCACAGTAATTATCTACACTAGGATATATTTTAGATAGTCTCTTTTTTGTTAAATAATAACGATGGACAATGTTAAATTGAATTAAACAGTGATTGGCACATATAGTAGAAGAATTTACGGTTTTCAAAATTCAAACCCAATCTTCATTCACAAAGGTCATATTAATTTCTCTCTCCCAATCTTGTTTAATCTTTAGTGAGAGGTTCTCTTTCTGTAACAAAAGTAAATTATAAATTCTACTAATGGAATCTTTCACTAAGGGATTCAATTTCAAAATGGTATCCAACAAATCAGATTCTTGTAAGTATGGAAACTTAGGTAAATATTGCTGTAAAAAATGTCTAACCTGAAAATATTGCAAAAAATGTGTATGAGTGAGAGAGTATTTGTTAATTAACTCTTCAAAAGTCATCAATCGACCATCACAGAATAAATCTGTAAAAAAACGGATCCCTTTATTTTTCCATAGGAGAAAAATGGGGTCGATTATTGAAGGATTAAATGAAAAGTTTCGATATAAGAACTAGACAACTTAAATTGTTTAAAATTTTAAAAATTACGAAACTGAATCCAAATCTGTAAAGATTGTTTAATAACCGGGTAAAATTTTAAATTTGGAATTTTAGAGAGCTGCAAAGGTAATGGAGCTCCTAATATTGAAGTTAAATGAAATTGTTTAACAGCTTTTAATTCCAAATCAACCCAAAGTGATTTTTGGCTCTTATCGAGCCAGTATAACCAAAAACTTAATTGTCTAATATTCACAGCCCAATAATACTGTCTTAAATTAGGAAGATGGCTAAAAATCCATCTTTTATGGCTTTTTGTAAATGGTACTTGTTAATTCTTGGTCTCTTATTGTTCCAAATAAAGGAAGAAATAAGAGAGTCAATTTGATCAAAAATATTTTGGTTAAGAAGATAGGTATAGTTTGGAAAATATATAAAAATCTAGGTAAAACCATCATTTTCACAGCATGGATGCGACCTGTTAAAGAAAGAGTAAGTGGATTCCTTCTAGAAAATAGTAATTTCATGGAGTCTACTAGAGGAACTATATTAGCTTTATAAAGATCTTGATCAGCTGTGTAAGTGAGTTGAGGATTGGAAATAAAGGGAAAGGCCGTTGATTGTTTTGTGAAACGGAGGGACCTCAGACAGAATTCGCTGGTGATGAAGATGATGTTTGGCACACTGGCCTTCATCAGTCAGGACACTGAGTTTAGGAATCTGGATGTTATGTTACAGTTGTACAATATGTTGGTTAGGCCACATTTGGAGTAATGTGTGCAGTTTTGTTTATCCTGTGTTAGGAAAGACATTATTAAATTGGAAAGAATACAGAGAAGATCTATGAAGATGCTGCCAGGACAAAAGCCAGGGTTACAGTGAGAAGATAGGACTTGGAATGCAGCAGATTAAAAGGATGACCTCAGAAAGGTATAAAAAAAATTGTGAGGGGCAGAGATAGGGTGAATTCACAGACCTTTTCCCCTGAAAATAGAGGGCATAGGTTTAAGATGAGAGATGGAAAATTTAAATGTAAAAGGGACCTGCAGGACGAACATGCAGAGGGCGATGAATAAGTGGTGAGCTGCTAGAGGAAGTGGTTGAAGCAGGAACACTATTACAACAGTAAAAGACATTTAGATTTATACATGAATAGGACTTGGGACCGAACTAGAAAAATGGGACTGGCTTGGTGGGCATCATGTTTGGCACGGACATTGGGGTGAAGGGCATGGTTTTATGCTGTATTACTCTAGACTCTAAGACATTGGGGTGAAGGGCCTGGTCTCATGCTGTAGATTCTACTACATTGACTACCCTGTTATACAACAGAACCAATCATTATGTCGCAGATTTGGCTGCTGCTGTTATTTTCTCCTGAGAGGCTGCACCACGGACAGTATCCACACTGATATGATTGTTGAGGGTGGGACAACCACAGGAGACCCCTGCACTAACTGCCTCCCCTCCTAGTAGTCACCCATGTATTTGAGTGAACCTTCAATTTGACCAACTCCCTCAAACTCTCTGTAAGGCTCTTGGTGAATCCAATTGCTGTTCCAACCAATCCGTGGGATCTGAGAGGACACACTCCCTGCAGATACAGTCGCCAGGGACTCTTGACTGTTCCCTGATGGCTCACATTTCATAGGTGGAGCACACCACCTTCTGTCTAAGTCATACTTACTAATGTAAAAAGGAATCACATTACCTCACCCTACTGAATTGCTGCTTATGCTTCTTGCCAAAGCCTCAGTATGAAAAACTGCCAACTGTGTATAACCATAGTGATGTAATTTATAAAGGGACTTTACAAGGTATTGGTGAAAATCACTCTGGGGACCAACTGTTGTTTGGGGTGGGGAGTTGGGAAAACCCCTCACCAAGGCTGTGGTAAACTCACGAGTGAATGGGTAATATCCAACCTTAGTAAAAGAAAATGAATGTATCATGTTTTCAGTGATAGAGAACGTAATTGGTAAATACTTGTTGGTGTATGCATGAGTTTAAAAACAGAACTCTAAATGTGTTTGTTTAGATGGAACTGTGGTCAGACAGCAAAGGACAACACTAGGATACTGTCAGAGTGAAAGGCGTTGAGGGCACTTTAGAGCGAGCTTTTCAGCTGGTATGTAGCAAGCTCAACACGAGGCAGGGGACAGAGGAGAGGCAATTCTGGATTTAGTTTTGAGGAAGTGAACCTGGGCACGTGACAGGAGAGCAAGTGGGAGAGGACCTTTGTGGTGGTGATCATAACTGACAGAGTTATGAAAAAGCCCGACATCACATTGAGTCACACAGTATGGAACCAGGTACTTTGGTCCAATTGGTACATAACAACCAAGATTCCCACCTAAGCTAGTCCTAGTTACCCACAACTCTCTAAATGGCTCCTATCCATGTACTGTCCAAGTAGCTTTTAAATAAGGTTAATGTACCTGCCTCAACTCCTTCCTCTGGCAGCTCATTCCATAAACTGTCCATCTTCTGGGTAAAATGTCTTCCCTCTTGCCCTAAAGCTCTTTCCTCTAGTTTTAGATTTCCCGACCCTGGGAAAAGATGGTGCACATTGACCCCAATTATGCCCTTCATGATTTCACAGTCTATTAAGATCACCCCTCATTCTCATATGCTCCATGAAACTGTCCCAGCTTGTTCAACCCCTCTCCATAACCCAGTCTCGAGTCCTAACAACATCATTGTGGATCCGTACTGCACTCTTTTCAACTTAATGGCATCTCTCTTTTCAGTGAACAGAACTCAACAGAATATTTCAAACAGCCTCACCATCATCTTGTATAACTGCAACATAACGCCCCTACGTCTATACTCGATGCCATGACTGAACACAGCCAGCTTGTCAAATCCTGTTCATTACCTTATCTATCTGCAAAGCATCTCAGAAAACTACGTAGATGTACTCTTGGGTCTCTCTGTTCTACATCATTCCCTGGGACCCTAATGCTCACTATGAAAGTCATACCCTGATTTTTCTTCCCAAAATGTAAAACCTCACTTATTTGAAATGAACTCTATTTGCTATTCCACAGAACACTAGCCAGCTGATCAAGATCCCTTTGTAAATGTGGTAAAGGTTTGGTTACTTACCTACAGGAAAGAGAACTATAAAATTTGAAGAGTACAGAGAAAATTTTACAAGGACATTGCCGGGAGGGGAGGACCCGAATTATAAGGAAAGATTAAATAGGTCATGACTTTATTCCATAGGTTGTAGAAGATTGAGAGGAGATTTGATAGAGGTAAACAAAATGATAAAGGGTATATATAGGGTAAATGTAAGCAGGCTGGGTGGGACTATTACTAGAAGTCATGGGTTAAGGGTGAAAGGTGAAAAGTTTAAGGGGAACATGAGGGAAACCTTCTCTCAGAGGGTTGTGAGAGTGTGGAATGAGCTGCCAGTGCAAGTGGAGTGAGCTCGATTTCAACGTCTAAGAGACGTTTAGATAGTAATGTGGATGGTAGGGGTATGGAGGATTATGATCCCGGTGTAGTTCGATGGGAGTTGGCAGTTTCAATGGCTCGGCATGGACTAGATGGGCCAAAGAGCCTGTTTCTTTGCTGTACTTTTCTATGACTCTATTCTCAGTTGGGGTCAGGCCAGCATTACTTGACTAAGGAGCGATTTAAAAAGCATTCAAGGAAGATTCTGAAGAGGCTTTAACAATGCAGTACTTGCTAGTGCTAAGCAGATGGGTTAGAATAGATGATGTGCTCAAACCCCGAAGTGGGTCTTTAACCCACAACTTCTGATGCAGAGGAGACATGGTCTGTTCACTTTTAATGTAGGAGAAAAGGAACCTAAGTGACTAAGAGTAATGAGGTAACGGTTTTTGGTTAATGATATCACATCAGTGTCAATATGGCTTTGTACCATCCCCCCTCACCCAAGAATTTCCAACAATCCCTCCCTGCCACTCACTCATTACCCAGTCCACTCCACTACAGTGAAATGCTAACAATAATGAATGTATCTAATCAGATTTCAAATGATAAAATGGTATTTTTTCCAGCCATTTTCGAGTTATTTTTTAGCATGTTATTTTTTAGCTTTCAAAAATAGCTTTGAATTACACCAGGTTTTCTGAAGAAATGCTAGCAATTCTCATCTTTTCTGTACGACTGTGACTCTTGAACTTCCTATATACAAGTTGGGTTTTATGTGATCCTTTGCCTAGTGAAGAGAACACGAAATTGTACGGCACAGAACCAGTCCTTCAACCCATAATGTTACCAAATTAAAATAATCCCCTCTGGCTGCACATGATCCATATCCTTCCATTCCCTGTGTATTCATGAGTCTGTCTAAATGTCTCTTCAATACGAAAGCATTTGCCTCCACCACCATCCCAGGCACCAGTTCCAGGCACACACCAATCTGTGTGGAAAAAAAATTGCCCTGCATATTTCCTTTAAACTTTTCCATTCTGTTTAAAACTACGTTTTTTTAAGATTACCTTGGAGAAATGACAATATATTTTTAAAAAAGGACTTTAAGAAAAAAACACTAATCTGAGTACTGTTTCTGGATTATGTATCAGAGCACATTTTAAGTTTTATCCAAGAGTACAAGAGGGTAATGTCTGTTTCTATAAATATATATATGATACTTTTTTATTTTGTCACTTCAGACCATTAACCAGTTGGCAAATTATTCCATGCTATTTTACATCTGGTTTGCAAATATAATGAAATATAATAACAGCCATAAACTATCTAAACTTCAAACAAATTCACAACATTTCAATTACAAATATCATCAAATGATTCTAGAACAATTTACTGATTTGGTATGAAATTTCTCTTAAGTTTCAAATAACTGTACAAAGCACTAACAGCATCAAAGCAAGTGGGTCCATGTCCAATAATATCCAGGTACTTGGCTTTACTCTCCATTATTGGACTTTATGAAGTCTCTCTGAAGTAATCTGTAGTATTGTCCTTTAGCTTGCATCAACTCAAGGTGAGATCCTTCTTCCACTATGGACCCGTTCTCCATCACCAGGATTTTATTTGCCCTTTCTACTGTTTTCAGACGATGAGCAATGACTATAATTGCCTGATCTTGGAATTTGGACAACTCCTGCTGAATCTGGAAGAGTTAATACAGAATGTTAGAGATCCTGCAGGCTCTGGAGATCCAGAGCACACACACAAAATGCTGAAAGAATTCAGCATGTCAGGCAGCATACTTGAAAAAGAATAAACAGTTGACGTTTCAGACCGAGACCCTTCATCCATCCTGATGAATGGTGTAGGTCCAAAACGTTGACTAATTATTCATTTCCATAGATACTGCCTGTCCTGCTGAGTTCCTCCAGTATTTTGTGTGTGTTAGTACAGAAGACTATTGCATTAGCATTATTCAGATTTGTTTCAGGTGCAATATTCACGTGCTCTCCGAAGCTACAGGCTGGATAAGTAAAGTATCTCCCAACCCAACGTCGACGTGCTAAAGAAACTCATTTGGCACTGCTGGGTAAGCCATTTGGCTTGTATGTCCAACATAACTCCCTCTACTAAATATCAAAGAATCAAGGATGCTCTCAAAGTCACCTTCAGTGGGAAGAATCTCTAGCCCAAGATGGCGAGGAAGCATTCTGAGTGGTACTGAGAACTTTGAGTTCATGCAGCAGGAACACTCTGAAGCCCCAGATACATCGGAATATACCACCTCACACCCATCATCAAATATTTGGCTGGAGGATACAGAGGCACAGAGAGGAGAACTAGGAGACAATCAAAGTTTTGAATGTCCTCAGGTTTACTAGTGGGATTGAGATAGCTAGCCATGTGTCACATCCCTGTAGTAAAAAAGATGGAGATGAGGGCTTTGGCCATATCCAGAGGTGTGATCCATTCAATCAGTGGCGTAAACAAGCTCACGTAATCAAATCTGGGGGTAGAGTGTTAATGCCAATAATAGTAGTGATAAAACTATATTCAATTTACCAATTCAGGAACAGAATTTGCCTGGTCTGGTTGTAACCCCAGGCCCACAAGTGTGATTAACTACAAAACTTCTTGGTTCACGGACAATCCTCATGTGAATCAGGAGCAGGATGAGACTCAGCTCCTGGAGACAACTCCCCCTTGTAGTCATGTCACAGCTGATGAGACTACAACCTCAACGCTGCGTTCCTATTTCCAGTAACCTTTCAGCCTCCCTGCTGATCAAGTATCTATCTACTTCTGACTTCAAATATTCAAAGATTGCTTCCACTGCCCCTTGATAAAGACTTTCCAAAGATTCATGACCCCTTGTAATGAAATGGTGAGCACTAGTTCGAGATTCTCCCACAAGAGGAAACAATCTCCATAGTACTCTATCAAGGCTCCTCAGGACCTTAAACGTTTTTCCTCAAGTCCCCTCGCACTCTTCTGAACTCCAGTGAATTCAAGCTCAGATTGTCCGGCCCTTCCTTACAAAACAAACTGCAGATTCAAGGAATTAATCTAGTGAACCTCCCTTCATAATGAAGTAGATCAATTCTGTAAAGTATGATTGCACCAAACCCCTATGTAGCCAAGCCATAGAATCATACCTTTTGTATTCTATTCTCCTTACACTGGACCAAAACATTTTCTATTTACTCATTGCACCTGCACTCTAGCCTTTTGAGAAATATGCACCTGGTCTCCTAGATCCATCTGCATCTTAGAGTCCTGTAATCTCTCACCAAAATATGCATTCTTGCTTTTAAAAAAATCCTGCCAAAATGAACATTTTCCACATCATTAACAAGATCGGTGCCCATTTGCTTAACCTACCTACATCTTCTCAAGTCCTCTTCACAACTTACTCTCCTTCCATTGTGTCAACAGCAACCCTGCCTTCAGTGCCTACATGTTATCTGTATAACCTGTGAAAAGTTGAGGCCCACCACTCATTACATTTTGAAAACACCTAATTATGCCAACTCTTTATTCCCTGTAGGCCAGTGAACCTTCCGTCCATACAAGTATATCACTGTCTACTCCATATGCTTTATCCCCACCACAATAGCCAGTGATGCAGCACGTTACTAAATGATTTCTATTGCTGTGTGATAAAACACTTCCCAGAAACTGAGTCACACAATGACTCCAAAGTGCTCCTCATCCCAGTCTAATCCCAAGCGAACGAAAGCCCTTACAACCCACATCATTTCTTCAGATACCAAGTATTCTGTGTTTCCTAAATGTTAGCTAAGGGTCTTAGCTGTTCATCATTTATAGTAGTCTCCAATTCCTATGCATAAGTGTCATCTTGAGAGTATCATTGATGTCTGAGTCGAGAGTTTTACAGAATAGAAATTCTTGATGCCATTCCTCTGATATCTTGTATTTAGATAGTGTTATTGTAAGATTTAACATCAATGTGATCCAAATAGTAATTAATTTACTACTTCTTATAAAAATGATTTGTGTGATACAAATATTTTGATTATTCACCTTTTTTAACCATTTAAAATTAGTATTTGACAATGGATAATGAACAAAGTGATCTTGGCTTTCATGGATTTCACTACACTTGGGTCTCTGATATTTCTCCTTGAATATATCCAAGTCACAATAATGCTTCCATTGCATGGCCACAACATTCTTGGCCCAAAGCTTTTGCCACTTACTGCTGTCCCTGCTAGGATCCTCAGCCTGGATCCCATGGTTGGTCTGCTCTCTTCGGAAGTACCTTCAAACGGGAACTCATGGTTCTACCTAACTCAGTCAGAAGAACTGGAATGAAATGTCTTACCAAGTGCTCAGTTTCTACATCCAGGGAACTGGTGGCTTCATCCAGGATGAGAACCTTTGGGTCTCGGACAATGGCTCGAGCAAGTGCAATCCTCTGTTTCTGCCCTCCGGAGAGATGACCTCCCTTTTCTCCAACATCTGTGAAGAGATTTTGCAATTGGATTGTAATGCTCATATCCCATCTTACATACAAGGGTTCACATACTCTTCGTTTAAAGCCTTGGTTCCAAAATTATGGATGTGGTATCACAAGTGTAACGTTTGGAGAGTTATGGAAATAGGCATTCAGTCCGAGTTCATTTGGACCTTCAAGAACCACTTTTGCACTCTTCCTAAATATATTCTCCCCAATTTCCATCGGTGCCATTCTCTATACCCCTGCAACTTATTCTCTTATCAACTGCCACTTTCAAAATTCAGCAGAGCCAAGGCATAATTTACAATGGCTTATTAACCTTCTGGCAAGCTTTTGGGAAGTGAATGGGAAATGGAGCAGCTGGAGATCATGGACAAAACATACAAAAAACTCCACACAGACTGTCTGAAGTGGGAGGGATGTAATGTATGAAAATTGAGGTACACTCTATATCACAGAACTCTCAATCTATGTGGTGATGTGGGTTCATTTGTAACAGTTAACAGGAATTTGGAAAGGTACATGGATGGCAATGGGGCGGAGGGCTATGGTCCAGGTGCAGGTAGGTGGGACTAGGCAGAAAACTAAACAAGCACAGACCTGATGGGCCAAATGGCCTGCTTTGGTGCTGTAGTGGTCTGTAATTCCATGTCCCAAGGACCCAACATCAGGTGCTCCCAATTGGACAAACTGTGTCCAAGAGTCAAGGAAAAAATGAGTGATCACTTCCAATAGCTCAGAGGGGTTCAGTGCCAGGTGCATGTCCAAAGTCTGTTGGATAGCTCTGTGACCTTTTTCTCTGTCCTCTACCTGGACACCAGTGGGCTTCCAGCCTCTGGTCTTCTGGCCATTAAATGGGTGAATGGAGAGGAAGTTGTTCCACCAGCCCAGACTCCTCAACCGCCAGTTATTATGATGGAACAGATGGCTTTCAGCCCACATGCAACACCTGACTCAAAGCCATGGGCTCTGAATAATTCTGGGAGAAGGGCTAGTTCCTGTTTCTACACCTCCATCCCTTTCCACATTATAATGCAACACTAGCTAGTCTAATCTCTTGGGGTGAGGAGGACCTGGAGAGAGCAGTCCTTTAGTTGTCTAGTCGAGACCCAGTTTGAATGAGGTAATAATACAGTCACATCTACCCTTAGTTTAGGACAGAGAGACAGACATCTGATATGATCCCCAGCACATGGTGTGATGCGCTATGCAGTAGAAGTCTGGGGGCTGATATGCCCTGTGATATTGCTCAGACACAACTCACTTTAACCGCTGTGGACAACCGTGTAACCGGCACATGCAACACCTGCCTGTGTCATAACCATCCTTCAAAGCCCGTGTGAAACCGGCAGCCTTGGCCTTTTCAGCAGCTTCGCTCACAGCTTTACGTGGACAGTCTGTGAGGCCATAGGAAATATTCTCCTGGATGGATCGAGCAAACAGTATCGGTTCCTGGCTGACCAGAGCAACCTGGGGGGGGGAAACAGAAAGACCAGTTTTAATATCTAACAACAACATCATCAAATATTTTTTAAAAATAGTTTTTGTTTTTATATCCATCACCCCTTTAATACTGAACTCTGATCCTGGCCTCTTGAGCAACACTCTACCACCTTCCAGCTACCAAAGTCTGAAGCTCTGGAATCTCCTTCTTTAAGAAGCTTCCTCAAACACACCTCATCAGAGTCTCTCTCTCTCTCTCTCTCTGAATGTAACCCTGGCCATAAGCAGACCAGTCCAAAGCAGTGGACATTGGTGACCCAAGCGGGTTTGCATGACAATTCAAAAACAGGGATTTGATTTTTAATCCCATGTTTAATGACTTAAACCTGAAGCTCCCAAACCATTGTGTTGGGATTGAAACTCATGTCCCTGGATCATTGCTCATCACGTAACATGACCACTACTGCAATGCACCCTGAAATTTAAGTGTCTCCCTGGAAATACTAAAATGGCACTCCATTAGCATCCTTGGTGGATATGACTGCCGTGTACCATTCAGCTGGGTCTTCTAATATATAGTAACAACCTACAACAAATTCAGAGTAGATAAAATTATAGGCGCATTTATTACTTGTGAGGAAAGTCTATCTCTAAACATCAAGTTGGTAGGTAGTTTCAACCTTATAGGACAAAACAAACCACTTTTATACTTTTACAGAGACTAGCAATTACAGTGTTCCATCCCATAACATTTCTTTCTTATCTGGAGGCTTTTTCCCCCCATGACAGACGTGAGCTGTGTTTCTCTAGTGTCAAAACATTCCTGCCTTAAACATGCATCTTGATATAAAACACACTCAGAGTACTTGCAAGCTTCCATTCAAACAACAAAGCACTCTGGGATCACATAGGTTCCATTTTGTCACAACACATTTTATAAAAGTTATAAATTCATAAAGACTTCAGGGTTACAGAAATATTTCCACATGACATTTCACGTGTCCTTTCTAAGCACAAAGGGCCAGCCAGCCTTGCACCATCACCCTTCTGCATCTGCTGAACTACATTTGCACAATTAACAATTTCTCCTTCAGTTCTATTCCCTTCATCCACATCTATGCCTATCCTTTTGGTGAAGCTATGCTCACAATGCTGCAGAGGAACGAGTTTCCCAGGAATACAAATTTTTTGGAATGTTGAGTTGGCAGTCGCACATTGTTTCAAACACATTTGCACTACTTATAAAATGCTTACAACTTTTCAGACTGAACCATTAACTGTTCAACTCTTCACAGACACTGTCCGACCTGCTGAGTGTTTCCAGCATTTCCTGCTTCTAATTCACATGAGTCGCTCATCCCAGCTATGCCAACAGCATCTCAAGGACCAATCTCCACCAATATAAAGGAGAGCGACATTGGCTGCACGGAACAGCACCATCTGAGATTCACCTCCAAAAGGGAATATGATCACCATTCCTTCCATATCACTGTGTGTAAATCCTGGAACTTCCACTGCAATATCTCTATGGGAGCACTTTCATTTGATGGCAGCAGCAGTTCAAGGCAGTTTGCATTGCCTTCTCAAGGATATTGAGAGAGGACAATAGATGCTCCTCACCCACAGCTCAAAACAAGGGAAAGCAGGAATCAGTGTGTATGTAACATTCTGTACCCCATGGCTCTCTGAACCCTCACTGTCCTGTGTATGGAGCTCTCTCACCAGCCCCTGTGTAACCCCCCCCCCCCTTACCTTGCTGTGGTAATACTTGTGCTCGTACTCCTCAATGGGAATCCCATCCAGCAGGATCTGTCCTGACTGGGGCTGATAGAAGCGTTGCAGGAGGGACACACAGGTAGTCTTCCCACCACCCGTGTGTCCCACCAGGGCTGTCACCTCCCCACTCCGCACCTCAAAGGACACATTCTGCAAAGAAAAATCAGATTTGTGAGGAACTTCCATCGTTCAAGTTCATATTTAATTGCCATTGAAGCAGGCATGTGTATCCAGCTAAACAAAATACTTACCAGCTTGCGCAAAGAAATATTCGGTGAAGCAGGATTATAGTGCTGGACAGAACTATGTTGCTTCCTATAAAACTAGTTTTACTTTTCCATGCAACAGGATATTTCCACAATGATCACTATTTCTCTTGAATAAAATTATGAAAAATTACCATCTAAATTTTGGGAACAGTTAGTCCCAGAGTAATTCTCAAGTTTCTTAGTCCTGGATTACTTCCCCCATCATCTCCACTACAAGCATCAGCTCAGCCGTTAGTGTATTAGGTAAACTAATAAGCATTCACCCAAATTCACTCAGAAATGGCAGTTCAGACCATTCATTATTCCATCATTATTTTGTATGTGAAAAGTTAGCCTTCATGTAAGGCCATTAACTAGAAACTCTATCTGAACTTTAACCATTACTGCCTAGACAATAGAATGCAAATGCATGGAAGTCCAACTGCAACAGAACAGCAGCTCTTTTGGGGAGGAGGGTGCTCAGTATGTCAGGGTGTCATGCTAACAGTGGGTCATCTTAACTGATGTGTTTGGCAACACAGTTGAACTAAGATTTTCCTATTGAACAACTTTACCTTCAGCACCATTAGCTGTGGTCTGGTGGGGTAGAAGAATGATACATTACGAAACTCCACATGACCTCTCAGTGACTTGGGCTGCAGCTTCCCATCATTGCGCAGAGCAGGTGTCCGATCCAGGTAGGCAAAGACTTTGTCTGCAGCTCCTACGGAGCGGTAGAGCTCAGCGTGGAAGTGAACCAGAGTCTGTGGACGGGTGTGAATCAAGCATATTAGATTTTGTCATTACATTCACTATCAACAGCAGAATCCTTAACTCACTCATGGGGTTTCTCTGTTAACCACATGCTTCTCATCTCAATACAGAAAGGTGAGCACGACAGCACAGAAACAGGCCCTTTAGCAGATTCACACTGTGCTGAATGTTAATCTCCCAAGCCCACACCTGGACCAGAGCCCTCCATACCCCTTGCATCAGTGTAATTTTCCAAATAGCTCGAAATGTTGAAACCTAACCCACATTCACTTCTGCTGGCAGCTTATTCAACACTCTCACCAGCCTCTCAATGAAGGTGTTCCCTTCAGGGTCTCCTTAAATATTTCACCTGTGACCATTAATCTATGACCTCCAGTCCTAGTCTCACCCGACCTCAGAGGAAAAAGCCTGTTTGCATTTACCCTATCTAAACCCCTGATAATTTTGCAAATCTCTATCCTCATTCTCCTATGCTCCAGGGAATAAAGTCCTAACCTATTCAACATTTCACTATAACTCAGGTCCTGAAAACATTCTTGTGATCTTTTTCGGTACACTTTTGATCTTAATGATACCTTTCCTGTAGGTAGCTGACCAGAACAAACAATACTCTAAATCTGACCTCACCAATGTCTTGTAAAACTTCACCAGAACATCACAACTCCTGTACTCAATACTTTGTTCTATGAAGGCCAATCTGCCAAAAGCTCTCTTTATGACCTTCTCAAATTGTGATGTCACTTTCAAGGAACTGTGGATTTGTATTCCCAGATCCCTCCGTTCTGCTGTACTCATCAGTGCCCTTCTGAGGTTAGTAACTCATCCATGATGGAACGGTGGAGCAGACTCAGTAGGCCGAATGGCCTAATTCTGCTCCCATGTCTTGTCGTCTGAAGGGACAGATGAGATGGTGCCAGTGGGTAACGGTGATGAGCATGGATCAGCAACAGAACTAAGATATTGTAGCTATGACAGAGGCTTGTTTGAGAGAGAGACAGTAATGAGTGTGTAGTGTTCCGAGTTTTGATGTTTTAAAATATATAGAAGGAGGTAAAGGGGCAACTAATCAGGAACAATAGAACAACTGCACTCGGGGGGGACGTAATGGAGAGCTCATCCACTGAGTCCATATGGGTGGAACTCAAAAATAATTATCCTCTTGCTCTTAATGTATGGATAGGATGCCTTCGACCTCTATTTAATTCAACTTGACAAGGACTTTTCATGGCCCCTCTTGGCTTTCCTAACTCCCTTCTAAAATTCTTTCTCCCATCTTTATAAACATCAAGGGCTTTGTTTGATTTTCGCTTCGTGGGGTGGTAGGTAAGGACAAGTGGAACTCTATCTCGAATACGGAGTGAGGGTGGATATCCAGGAAATGGAGAAGATGCATGTGGGAGCAGCATCAAAGGTAGATGAAGAGAAACCCAATTCTTTGAATGAGGAAGATATCACCAACGTTTTGGAATGGAAAGCCTCATCCTGAGTGCAACTGAGAAAAGGGAATGGTTTTTTTCAAGTGACAGTGTGGAAATTTACTGGATGTTTATGTTGGGACAATGAAGTATGTGTTTTGAATTAATTATGATTCATTTACTGATTTGCCTAACCTAGGTCAGTTTGTTATAGTTCAACTGCATGTCATTAAGGCAAAGGGAGAAAAGAGTTCAACAGAGATGTGCAGGGAAGATTGTTTTCATTAGAGAGTAGTGAGTGCCTGGGAGGCTGATGGAGGCAGATATGATAAAGATGTTCCAGAGCAGAGGTCCGCAACCTTTTTAATGCCATGGGCCAAGACCGTTACTCAAGGGGTCCATGATGGCTTTTAGCCATGAATGTGCAGTGAACAGAGGGATAGAGACATGGATTAGTTTAGGTGGGCAGTTTAATCAGTCTGGCACAATATCATGGGTGAAAGGGCCAGTTCCTTTGCTGTACTCTTCCATATTCTATGTTCTAATGCTCTTTTGCTTTAAACATCCTTTGAGAGAAAGACTTTATGAGGAAGGGGATTTACACAGGGTGGACGTTAAGGTACACCCATCAGGACTCTGTCAACCTGCTCCACTCAAAAGAAAACAAACTCAGCCTCTCCAGTCTCGTCTTATAACTGAAACACTGCATCCTAGTCAAAATCCTGGTGGATTTCCACACTCTCTCCACTGCAATCACATTCTTCCACAGTACGGTGACCAGAACTGCACAAAGTACTTGGAAGGTGGTCTAGCCAATGTTCTATCTGAGGCTTGTGGCTGAGGGGGAGAAGGCTAATGGTCATGGATCAGGAGGAAGTGGGGATGGAGGGAGAGAATTAATCTTACTTTGAGGAAGTAACTCACCTGAATATAAGCGCCAACATCTGTTTGATAAAGCATAAAGGAGACCAGATTTCCCACAGTCATGTAATCACTTTCGATTAGTTCCTTCCCACAGTACAGTATAAAGATGTGCATAAGCAGTTGGAGAAGCTGAAAGAAGACCAGAGATGATTATAAGCATTTAAACTAAAGCAAGTATACATACTGTAATTCAGCGGGGGTAAGATGTTGCATTAATTAATAAGGCAGACAAGGACATGGAAGTTACAACAAGTGAATAGCACAAATAAAACCCAATAAATCTGGAGCCCAGATCAAAAGCCGGCAACAGCATCAAATCTAATTAGGTGCTCACTTCTGCAGGTTACATAAAACTAAGGCCCCCAGAGGAACTGAAATGGACACCACTCTGAAATTATCACCCATTACAAAACAGCAATAGCTGCTATTCCATCAGCACCTGGCTATCTTGAGACAATCTGGTCTACACTAACTTCTCACCAGCATTTTGTCTATTTATAGAGTCACAGAAAAGTACAGCACAAAAACAGGCCCTTTGGCCCATCTAGCC
Source organism: Hypanus sabinus (assembly GCF_030144855.1). Lineage (NCBI taxonomy): Eukaryota > Metazoa > Chordata > Chondrichthyes > Myliobatiformes > Dasyatidae > Hypanus > Hypanus sabinus. The sequence goes on along the minus strand of NC_082710.1, from coordinate 149,115,017 downwards.
CATGCCAGACCATTGAAACTGCCTACTCCCATTGACCTGCACTAGGACCATACCCTCCATACCCCTACCATCCGTGTACCTATCCAAACTTCTCTTAAACATTGAAATCGAGCTTGCATGCAGCACTTGGGCTGACAGTTTGTTCCACACTCTCACGACTCTCTGAGTGAAGGAGTTCCCCTGATGTTCCCCTTATAACTCAGAACCTCAAGTCCCGGCAACATCCTTGTAAGTTTTCTCTGAACTCCTTCAGTCTTGTTTTTGTCTGTCTTCTAGGTAGGTGACTAAAACTGAACATTATACTCCGAATTAGACCCCATCAATGTCTTATACAACTTCAACATTACATCCCATCTCCTGTACTCAATGCTCGATTTGCCAAGTAATATTTTCTGTGATCCGCCATCATCATCATAATCTATAAAATCCACTCTTACCCCTTATTTGTGATTTTTGTACAACACCTAATAACTTCAAAGCCATCGCTTCTCATAACAGAGTGGCTGAAAGTTTAAGGGGCTACTGAAAGGTTGACTAAAACCATCCTATACCCCACCCCTCATGCATATCAGACACATCTCATTGCACAAGTTCACTCACCCTCCGAAAAAGCAAGTAGCCAATTCGGATAAAGTCCCTCTTGATTTTTAGATTTTGTGTATTTAAGAGTTTCGTATGATAACGTTTTGCTTCTTCTTCTTCTGTTGCAAAGCTCCTCACGGTTTTGATAGAAGAAATTACTTCAGCTGCCTCCTGGTCTGACTTTGCCATTGAATCTTGGATCTCCTTTGCCAGATCCTAAAATTTCAACAGCAGGTTAGTAAAATATTCTGAGAAATGCTCTTTATACTACAGTCTCCTACTAACAGACAAATCAAGAGCCAGGAAACACAGAATGAAGGTAATTGTCAAAATAACCAAATTTGAAGCATAGCCAATGGGTGGAACCAGGAACACATTGCTGGTGGAATGGTGAAAGCACATTCCATTTTACGGAATAGTATCTGAAAGGACTGAATTTCAATGTTGTGGGCTGTGGGACTGCTTGGATTGCTTTTACAAGGAACCAGTACAGATACAATGGTTAAATTCAGCCCAGTATTGATTCTCAAAACACATATCTCTCTGCATACATTTAAGTACCTGATAATATTTGTTGTACAACTTATGCACTGCTCCAGTTAGAGGAGACTCAATAAACGTTAGTAAAGTGAGTTGCCAGGAGATCTTGAACATGAAGAAGTACATGCCGATAGTGTTTATGAGACTCCGAAGGAAGATGTTGACATTTGCAGCAATAGAGCGACTCATCACTGTTGTGTCCGTGGACAGACGGGATATGATTTCACCTATTGGAGCAAGAGAGAACGTGAATACTTCTGATGATGTCATTGTGGGCTGACTGACTCTGGACAGAACCTACCTGTGTGGGTGCTCTCGAAAAATCCAATTTCCTGAGAGGTCAGGGATGTGAAAAGAAGATTCCGGATCCGTTTGTTAAGTCGGGCAAGTGTGAACATAAACAGACCTCCTCGGCATCCAGCCGAAAGAGCGCTAGAGAGAATAAATCAACATTTTAATTCAATTATTTCACCTTATACAGCACTTTTTTTGCTCTTTAACATAATGTTTTACCACAATGGTAATCAGCAGTTGTTCTTTGCCCATCCTTAAAGGAACCAGATCGGGTTTTAAACAATAAACTTTTCTTGGGCTTCCAGCCAGGTACAGGTATCAATTAGAACCAATGTTTCAATGACAGACTGTGCCATCTTCATCATCCCTGATGAGGAAGATGCCAGAGTTTGTCACTGAAACATCAGTACCGATTAATGCCCGAGAAGAGTTTATTCATTGTATAGGCCTGGAAAGCACTATATCTTTTTCTCAATAAAACAGTAGTTTTGTATTTAATTTTACTAATGTGTACTTAATTTTAAATTCAAGAATTTCTAAATTTTAATTTCACGGCCATGATGGGATTTGAACTGTCCCAGATTATTAGTTTATTAGTCCATTTAGAAAGAGTGCTGTTGCAGAAAAGCAGTATCCATCAAGTACGCCCACCATCCAAGCTCTCTGCCTTATGCTGCCAGGAGATACCTGGGCCTCAAGTCCCACACCACCAAGTTCAAGAGTTACCCCTTAACCACCAGATGGGAGAACTTCAATCACCCCAAAACTAAATTTCACTTTTGAAGACGCTACAACTTGGTGGTCTTCATATTTATTTCTGTTTTTTCTTTTTGTATTTGCATAATTTGTTGTATTTTGCACATTGGTTGTTTGCCCATCTCTGTTGTGTGCATTTTTTCATTGATTCATTTGTGTTTCTTTCTATTTCCTGTGAATGCCTGCACAAAATGGGTCTCAGGGTAGTATATGGTTACATCTGTGCACTTAGATAACAAATTTACTTTGGAAAGGAGTGAAAAGGAATTTTTTGGACCAAAAAAAAATGCTTTGAAAGGCCTATTCATCAAAGGCTGTCAGCATGGTTTCGTTAATGTGGGAGATCCCTTCTGACCAACTTTATTAATTCACTCTTTAAAAAATCATCCAAGGTGATGTAGTGATCTGGTCAGTTTGAACTTCAGTAAAGACTTTGACAAGGCCCCATTGGGAGACTTGGCCCAAAAGGTTGGGGCCCAAGATATCCAGGACAAGTTGACAAATTGGATCAAAGTATGCTTGGGACCGGAGACAGAGGGTGATGATGGAGGTTCTCTTTTGTGAATGGAAGCCAGTGACCAGTGGTTTACCACAGAGATCCTTAAGTTGTTAATATGTATTAATGATTTTAAGTACAAATGACGGAGATACAATCACTATGTTTACTGTTGATACAGGAATTCATTGTGGCATTGATAATGAGAAGTCTCAGGCTACAGAGTGATGTGTATCAGTTGACTTACTGAGCAGAGCAATGGCAGATGGAATTTAATGCTGATAGCTGAGAGGTGAGACACCTTGGGAACAATAATGACTTTACACTATAAATGGTAGGATCTGGGAAGAACTGGAGAATTTTCTCACCTACAGGGTGGTTAGAATCTGAACACACTGCCTAAGGGGTTGGTGAAGGCAGAGACTTACAACTCTTAAGTAGCATCCAGACGAGCACTTCAATTGCCAAGGCAGACTGGAAGTGGACCAAGTGGTAGAAAATGGAATACATGGTTGGCATGCACAGGGTAGGCCAAAGTTCTGTGCTACATCTCACACAAAGAGGTCAGTGAGGGTTATGCTAAGGGTTATACTCTAATTGACAGAAGCAGTTAAATGAGTCAATTTGAGATTGCACAGGATGACTTATAGCTGTACTGAGAAATATTATTTTTGAATTATATACAAATTGTGTATGTTATTAACCATATAACCATACTGTAATGTTGACTCTAGGATACCAATAATATCATTGTGTAAGGCATCTAGATTAGACAAGCAGGATCTCAAGAGGCCACCTTAATTTTTAATTTCAACTCCCATTCCAATATGTCCATCCATGGCCTCCTCCACAGTCACACACTTAGGTTAGAGGAACCACGCCTTATATCCCACTTGGGTAGTCTCCAACCTGATGGCATGAACATCAATTTCTCAAACATCCGGTTATGCCCCTCTCCCACCCTTCACCATTTCCCATCTCCTTGTCCCTCTCTCATGCCATCTCCTTGCCTCCCCATCACCTCCCCCTTTTCTTTCTTCCATGGCCTTCTGTCTCTTTCACCAATCAACTTCTCAGCTCTTTGCTTTATCCCTCCCCCACCAAGTTTCACCTATCATCTATCACCTATCTCTCCCCTATCCCCACTTTCCTAATCTACTCTTCAGTGGTTTTTCTTCAGTCCTGCCAAAGAGTTTTGGCCTGAAACGTCGACTGCACTCTTTTCCATTGATGCTGCCTGGACCTGCTGAGTTCCTCCAGCATTTTCGGATTTCCAGCATCTGCAGGTTTTCTCTTGTTTGTTAGGCTATTTCACCTGGTGTTCGAATGCTTACCTCACTACCGAGGCTAAACACATTAATAAGATGGCGTTGTGAAACGCTGACGTCTTGTACTTATTGCTCAGGATATCGATAACTCTTCCAGTGAAATATGGGATAAATGTCTGGCCTGGAAAATGAACGTAAGTAGGTGATTTAACAAAAACAATTTTTAACTATTCAAATGTGACACATGACAGATTTTGAGATGACAAACCCAGGTGACAAACAATGACGTCTTAAGAGTCACAGAATCATACAGCACAGAAACAGGACCTTCGGCCCAACTGATCAATACTGACCAAGATGCACATCCAACTAATCCTACTTTTCCACATTTAGCCCTTATCCCTCTGTTTTCCAATGCCTGTAGCTGTCCAAGAGTTTTTCAGATGTTGTTCCTGTACCTGCCTCAGCTACTCCCTCTGACAGCTCATTCCACATACGCAGCAGCCTCTGGGTGAAGAGATTGCCTCTCAGCTCATTTTGATATAAGACATAAGACATAGGAGAAGTAGGCCATTTGGACCATCGAGCCTGCTCTGCCATTCAATCATGGGCTGATTCAGTTCTTCCAATCATCCCCACTCCCCTGCCTTCACCCCATACCCTTTGATGCCCTGGCTAATCAAGAACCTATCTATCTCTATCTTAAATACACCCAATGACTTGGCCTCCACAGCCACTCGTGGTAACAAATTCCACAGATTTACTGCCTTCTGACTAAAGTAATTTCTTCACATCTCAGTTCTAAAAGGACTTCCTTCAATCCTGAAGTTGTGCCCTCTTGTCCTAGACTCCCCTGTTATGGGAAATAACTGTGCCATTTCTAATCTGTTCAGGCCTTTTAACATTTGGAATGTTTCTATGAGATCCCCCCCTCATTCTCCTGAATACAGCCCAAGAGCTGCCAGATGCTCCTCATACGGCAAACCTCTCACTCCTCTTGCCCTCCAGCTTTTGATTCCCTTTCCATGAGGAAAAAAGTTTGAGTGCTTTGACTGGACCTCAGCCACTCCTGATTTTATACAGCTCTGTAGGGTCACAGGCTTTAACTTTCAGGATGTGCATACGGCTTTCCCTCAGCTACAGCCTCCTCCAAAACTGTGACAACTGCCCCAGATTAGATTTTAAAACCCAACCAAAACCTTTTCTACAAATTTGGAAATTAGCTATTGTATCATTTAATTTCCTCTGCCTTCCATCCATCTTCCTTTTTGATTGATTTATTCATTGCATCTTTTTCTTTATCAATCTTTTTACTGATTTAAAAGGAGCATAAATGCAGACAGGAGGAGAATTATCTCAAATATATATATAACAATACAGAAAGTGAAATAGACATTATCAAAATCATACATAGTGTTAAGCTAGTATATTATACATAATCAAAAAGTCATTGCATCTTAAAACCAGTAGTATTGTAAAACTAATGTTGACAATTATGATGAAAGATCATTGACTCTGTTCTCTCCCCACAGATGCCATCTGAACTTGAGTGCTGGTTAAAACAGATCCCTTCCCCCCCCCCCCCCCCCCAAAAGTTGCTTAGAAACAGGATTGTAATTAATTCAGCCTGATAGTTACCATTATTAAGGAAGGAATCCTACACACTAGTTATCTGGAGCCAAGGTCTTGGGGAAAGTAATTTTGAAAGTGAAATTTGTTGAAGCCATTCACTATATTTATAATATTTCTAAATCAAACTGTCAGGTTTTGTTACAAGATACCGGTATATCGTTGAGCTTTTTGCACATCAAAGCTGTGGGTCAGAATACTCACTGAGTACTGCAATTGTCAGGAAACAGAAAGCTCCCAGGAGGTAGAAGACGTCAGGCTTGGAATAAGAGAGGAGTCTGCGGATTGTGGCTTTGGATTTCTGTTTCTCAGCGGTGACTTGAACGTTTTCACTGGCTGGACTAACAGGCAGGAAGGTTGTCCAGAAACCCATTGCGAGGGCAGAAGCAACATGAGACAGGAGCAGGAAAACCCAGTTGTACATGTGGTTTTGATGACCCCTCTCCAGCAGCTCCTGGACTCTCCCCAGCACAGGCAGCAGGAGACACAAAGTCCCTAGGTATGGAACTAGCTCCCTCCTCTCATGCCCCTTAAACAGGTTCCCCAGGGACAGCCCAATCAGTGCGGAAACGCGGATGAAACAGAGCCATTTGTGTAGACTCGGGGGACTGAGAAAGGGCAGCGACTGCAGGGCGAAGAGGAGCCCGATATCAGCGGCTGCAAGGATCAGCAGAGGCTGGCAAATTAACCTCACGCTGGCCATGCTGATGGCAGTCTCGGCAGAGCCAGGTCCCGATCAGCCACTCACTGCACTGAGTCCTGGAATGACAGAAACATCCATATTCACTAACGCGACGGGTTACCGAGACAGGAAGTAAACTCTCCTCCAGCTATTGCACCCATCCGTCTGGCCATCGTCTCCCGACCAGAACCACACTAATATCCCTGGTTTTCCACAGTCCCACTCCGCCACAACCCCCCACCCAATGCCTCCTCACCCGCCCCAGGGTCTGCCCTCCACCTCCACCCAAAATACGCCCCCAGCTCCCGCGTTTACATCCCGGCCACCGGTCTCTATACACGACTCCGGTTCAGCCTCCGGCCCCATGCACCCTCCTTAATAAACTGCGGCCAGTTCCCCACCGACCGTCGGTAACGAACCCACCATTGAAATGACGGCGAGACTCCGCTCTCCGGGGCCACACTCGGGTTTCACTTTCACACGGGGCGGCAGTACGGGCGGGGCCAGAGTGACGGGGGCGGGGCAGAACCAAGGCGAGAGGGGCAGAACCAGGGAGAGTGACGGGGGGCGGGGCAGAACCAAGGCGAGAGGGGCAGAACCAGGGAGAGTGACGGGGGGCGGGGCGACGGAGACAGGCCGGGACCATGGAAACGGGGGCGGGACGACGGGGGATAGGATAGGCCGGGGCCATGGTGTCGAGGGCGGGACGACGGGGGATAGGCCGGGACCATGGAAACGGGGGCGGGACGACGGGGGATAGGATAGGCCGGGGCCATGGAAACGGGGGCGGGACGACGGAGATAGTCTCTGCCTATACACATCAGGTAGAATTATAGCCAGATGCAATTTAACGGGTCCAGTAGCATCATACGGGGGGGAATTATGGACGTTTCAGGTCAAAACCCTACAGATAGAATATGCTCATTGCATATTGTCAAATAACGGTCTTTTCAACATCACCCTGACTAATATCAGTTGTTTAAATACACATTATAGATTAATAGAGTTTAAAATCCAGCTCTGTTGTGCAGGCATCTGAGCTCAAAGATCTGGATCAGGATTATGACCTACCTGTTAAATACGCTCTTCTTTAGTACAGCACTAAATTAGCCTGAGTTATACATAGATCCTTGAAGTAGAATTTAAATTGCAGCAAGCCCACCTGTCTCCTCGAATTGTTCCTCCACACATCTGTTGAGGACACATTTCTCTCTTGTGGAACCAACTCTGAGTCATCATTAATTAAAAATTGGACAACATTTCCATCCCAGCATGCAAGGGGAAAGCAGAGGACTTTACAGTATTAGAAACACAAACAGGAAAAAAACCTTCTGGAAGGGTCCTTTGCACAGAGCCACAAGCTAGACCAATCCAGACAACATTTAGCTTTCTCTCTGAATTTGCCAAGCAACAGGTCAGTGTTTACTTAATTATAAGCTTTAAAGTGCTGACAAACTGGGCAATGCTCCCACAACCCAGAGCATCCAACTTTCCCATGACAAATACCGAACGTGCTTCGACTCATAATGCACTGGAAAGTGTCAGGGGACAGGAGATGAAGAGTGAGTGAGTGGGGAAGGATGAGCAGATCAGGGAGTCATGGAGAGGGGAAGATATGGCTGGTGGTGGTGTTCTGTTGCAGCTGGCGGAAATGGTAGATGATGAAGTGTTGGATCCCGAGAGTAGGGTAGCTGGAAAGGTGAGGACCAAGGGAACTCCATTGCTGTTCTCCCTAGAAAGAAGGTGGGGGGGGGGGTGAAGTTGAGAGAGGAATCCAGGAAACTGGGGAGATACATGTGAGCGGGCTCCATCAACCAACGTACTCTCTTCTGGAAGAAGGACACTTCAGAAACTCTGGAGCTGAAGGCCCCATCTCAGTAACAGACGTAACAGAGATGGAGAAACTGAGAGTAATGGGTGGCATCCTTACAGGAGTCAGAGTGGGAGGAGGCATGGCTGAGGTAGCTGTGGGTGTAGTTTTTGAAAATGTAAGTGGTACATCTGTCTCCTGAGCTGGAGACAGAGAGATCCAGAAAAGGAAGAGATGTGTGGGAATTTGAGAGCGGCATGGCAGTTAATAGCAAAAGTGACGGAGCTGTCGAATTCAACATGCTGCAGGAAGCTGAACCAATACAGTTGCTAGTGTAGCAGATAAAGAGTAGAGGGTGGTGGTGGTTTCTGGAGCAAGGCCTATTCCTCATAGCCATCAATGAGTCAGGCAGAGCTCAGACCCAAGTGAGTGTCTGTAGCTACACATTTGATCTGTAGGAAGCAGGAGGAATCAAAAGAGAATCTTTCCATTATCTCCTCGCCATCTGGTTCGACATATCACTTCCTCGTCCTTGTCCCACCCACTTTTGGCTGCTATATACGGGTGTCCTTGCCCCTTCCTTTTCAGTCCTGATGCAGAATCTTGACCCTAAACTCATATCTTTTGCCTCCCCCCTCCATATACTGATTGACCTGCTGAGTTCCAGTGCTTGTTTTTATTCTAATGTGGATTAGAGTAGATAAATGATGATTACTCATCCCTAGTCTGGGTCTGCAGAATAAATAGAAATCCATTGCTTTTCCAATAGGTTGAAGTGGGTATAGAGTCGTAGAGATGATCATAAAGTCATACGGCACAGATTCAGGGCTCTTGTCCCAATTGGTCCCTGCGATGCAAGATGCTCATCTAAGCTAGTCCCGTTTGCATGTGTTTGGCTTATATCCCTATAAAGCATTCCTTTCACATATCTGTTTTTTGTTTTTTTTTTAAATTGTTATTGACCCTACCTCAACATCCTCTGGCAGTTTATTCCACATACAGCATATACCATCCTTCGGGTAAAAAATTTGCCCCTCACTTTGCTATTAAATCTCTCCCCTCTCACCTTAAACCAATGTCCCCTAGTTCTTAATTCCCCGACACTGTTAAAAAGACAGAGTACCTTATCTATGCAGCAAGGAATAAAGGTCTAGCTTGTCAAACCTCTCCGTATAACTCAATCCCTCAAGTCCTGGCAACATCCTTGTAAATAGTTTCTGTACTTTTTCTAGTTTATTAACATTTTTCTGGTTTTCATAAACGCCTGCACCTTACCTGGCCCCAGTTTGTTTTCAGGCATGCATAGAGGCCATGACTTAATCATGCAGAGGACTGATTTTAACTGCATTAATTCATTAGAATCTGTCACAAAATAGCAAATCAAAAGCCTTTCCTGGAATTTTTTATTTAATTTTGGGATTACAAAATAAAAGGATTCTACTTGCAGATTAGACAAACATTTTTTGTGAGTCTAATGATTTGATACTGTTGAACTGGCCAGCTTGCTCTGGTGACTGTCCTCACTGGAGAATCTTGGTTTTCTCAGCTCCATACTTGTAATGAAGCTCACCAACATCATCCTGGCAAACTTTTATCCAACCATCTTCACGCATGTGATACACTAAAAACAAAAACAGAAATTAAATTGAAATATTTGCAGAGGTGCCTTGCTCCATCACAGTGAATTCATGGTGCAATTGCATCTGGAATATTGTGTACAGGTCTGGTCTCCCTCCTGAAGGAAGGATACACTTACAGTAAAGGAAGAGCAATGAAAGTTCACCAGATTGTTCACCAGGGTTTATCATGTGAAATGAGATTAAACTGTATTTGAAAGAGCTTAATAAGATGAGGAGTGATCTTAGTGAAAAGTACAATATTCTTACAGGGCTCGATAGGCTAGATGCAAGATATTTGTCCTAAAAGAGCTCCCAATTTAGAGGTCACATTTTCAGAACTTTTTTTTTTTTTTCATCTAGAAGATAGTGGATCCTCATAATTCTCCATCCTGGAGATCTGCAGAAGTTCACTAACTGAGTATACAGTATTCTAGTCAGAAACTATTAAGTCTTAAGGGAGTTAAGGGATATTGGGTTCACGCAGGAAAGTGATGAAGAAGTAGAAGACCAGCCATGTTCTTATGGGATGGTTGAACAGCCTCCTCCTGTTTACATCCTCATGAACAGATAATCAGAACATGGAGTCCAAAGCCAACCAATGTACAACGTCCATGTGAATTCTCCCAGTGTCCATTTCTGCCCTATACAGGCCAATGCCTTCATCCATGTAAAGGTAGGAAGTGACTGATATGTTATTCCAGTTAGACGGAAAGATGAAGGAAAGATCTGTGATTCAGTAACTGGTGACCTGAGCAAGGGTCTTCATTCTTCTACCCTTAACCAAATGTACTAGGAAAGGATAATTTGTGGAACCAAAATGATAGCTCAAAGAAATTAGAAAAAAGTGGGTGAGGGCAGTCGGCTGTCAAATGCATGAATTATATTTGTTTTTATTTGCTGGGAATATCTTACTGTTGACAAAGCCTCCAGAGTACGAATCGCGATGTGTGGCATGGTAAATGGCCCGTCGTGCCAGGTTGTAGGCTTCTTCCACTGTCAGATCATATCTGTAGCCACTGTCAATGACACCGTAAGCATAACAGTTTCCAGAACCAGTGGAAAACATTTCTCCAGACAGTCTTGTCCCATTGTCATCTACATAGTAGAGTCCTGGGCCCTATGTAATAAAGAAAGGTCCAATGTAAATTCCAGGCTGAGTAATATTTATTTTCTACTAAAATTGTGCTAACATGCAAAACTGCTGCAGAAACAAAGCAGGGTCTGGGACTGAATGCATAGATCTCAATTTGAATGGGAGATAGTACAACAGTGGGAGCACTTGATGGTTTGAAACATGAGGTTCTGAAGAAGTGACTGATCGGGACTGAAGCCTGATATTGCAGGATCTGCAAATTCTGGAATTTCACTATTTAAAATAGGCATCAAATATCAATAAAACCAAATGATTGTCAATATAATCATTAAACGTGTTGAATAACGGATGGTTGATGGTCAGTTTGCACTTAATGGGCTAAAGGAGATTTTTTGTGCTGTATCTTCCTACAACTTCCAGCTATTTGTTTTAATAACTGAAAAGTCTCACAAACGCTGTTAACATTGAACTACAGCACAGGAACAGGGTCTTCCCCACACCGTGCTGTGCAAAACTAATTAAACTAATCCCTTCTGCTTACACAATTTATATATTCCTCCATTCTCTGCCTTATCTATGCAATAATATATGATGGAGACTTTTAAGAGGCAAGTATGATAGACCCTCTTAAACACCTCTTTTGTATTTGCCTCCACCACCACCTATGGCAGCACATTCCAGGCATCCACCACTCTGTGTAAACAACCTCCTTTGAACATTGAACAACCCCCTCTCACCTTGAATGCATGCCCTCTCATGTTGGTCATTTTGACCCTTAGAAAAAGATACTGGCTGTCTATTCTATCTAATCCCCAGCTTTCTGATGATATTAAATTGAGTGGGAAAGCAAACTGTGCAGAAGATTCAGAGAGTCCGCAGTGAGATTATAGATAGGCTAAGTGAGTGGGCAAGGGTCTGGCAGATAGAACACAATGTTGGTAAAAGTGAAGATGTCCACTTTGGAAGGAAAAAATGAAAGAGCAGGTTATTATTTAAATGATAAAAATTGTAGTGTGCTGCTGTGCAGAAGGACTTGGGAGTGCTTGTACGTGAATCACAAAAGGTAGGTTTGCAGGTGCAGCAGGCTATCAAGAAAGCAAATGGAATGTTGGCGTTCATTACTGGAGGGATTGAATTTAAGAGCAGGGAGGTTATGCTGCAACTATACAGGTACTGGTGAGGCCGTGTCTGGAGTACTGTGTGCAGTTCTGGTCTCCTTACTTAAGGAGGGATATACTGGCTTTGGAGGCGGTGCAAAGGAGCTTCACCAGGTTGATTCCAGAGATGAGGGGGTTAGACTCTGAGGAAAGATTGAGTCTCCTGGGACTGTGCTCGTCGGACTTCAGAAGAATGATACAGAAACATATGTACAATGTCCTGGGTATGTTACTCAAAATGGCCTCTTTGGTTTGTTACAAGTAGGAATGTTTCTTTGGCGGATAAGTGTTTCTCTAGCCGTTGTTTCACTTTAGAATGGCTGATATGGTAATTGTATTCATTTGTTAATCAATGGGGAATGTCATTGTGTCTTGTGATGCTGGGAACTTGGGGGAGGGGTTTTTTTCGCGGGTTTTTTGGGGGAGGCCGAGGAAGACATGGAAGAAGGTGGACGTGTGCTGGACTGCTCGTAAGACCACCGGGGTGGTCCCAGGTGCGACGGCCGGATGGGTCGATTGGTTCGTGGATTGAGCTCCAACGAGTGCACTAAACAGACTGAACTTTGATAAGTGGCGCCTTTTGTTTTTTTCCTTGTGTATATATATTGTATTGCTTACTACTCTTTTTAATTTTAGTAAACTCTTTAAAGTGTATTTCATAACGGTATTTGTTGTGGATTTGATACTGTTGGCGGGCTCGAGGCGTAAACTCGATTCTCACAGCACCTGCGTGTACGGGAGGTGGGTTGGAGAGTGGCTGGATCTCCGTTTCCCCTAGACATACACCAGCCTGTGGGTAAGTGTTACATTTGTGGGGTGCTCGTCCCGGATTGGATTGTCAGGGGCTGTGGAATCGCGCAGGCTGCAGAGCGGAGATGGACAGAGACAAGTTTGTTTGTTGGTGCCAGTTTGAAGGTGTACCGGTACAGTACGCATGCGTAGTGAGCGGAGTGGATTTTCGAGTTTCGGGAGACGCGATAGTGCGGGGTTTAAGTTCGGTGAAGGGTATTGGGCAGGTAGAATTGGTAGCTAGACGGTGTGGTAAAGAGGTGGGGTCTAGCTGGGTGTTGGTTCGTACGAGTGCTGAAGTCAGGACGGTGGGACTGCCGGCGACGGTCAGTGTACCGGGGGAGGAGGGGCCATGGGGGCTCCACTTCTACAAGGATGAGGCTGAGGAGACATCGGGGGAAGAGTTAGAGCTAGAGGTGGACCCCAGAGAGGTGCCCGGCACTAGTAAAGAGGGGTGGGAGGAGGGAGTCGTGACTAAGCCCCGCTCCCCAGGTAGGGTGGAAGTCTCGGAGCTGGCAGCCGCACTTTATTCCCTGGTGGGGGTGGCCGAGAGGCCACGGCTGAAGCCAGGGGTGTTCTCCGGAGCCAAGCCTACTCCGGATGGGGAGGTGGACTATGAGACCTGGATCGAGCATACGTCTTTGATGTTAGAGGAGTGGCCAGGTTCAGAGGAGGAGAAGAGGCAGCGATTGCTGGGAAGTTTGAGGGGTTTAGCAGCCACAACCATCCGGGAGTTGAAAGCTGAGAAGCCTGGGGCCTCAGTGGAGGACTGCCTAGAAGTTTTGGAGGGAGCGTTTGGGTTGTCAGGGGAACCCTGGCTGCTTTTAGCAGAGTTTCAACGCCTGGAACAATGGAGAGGGGAAAAGCTCTCCGAGTACATATTTAGGATGGAGGGGATGCTCTCGGGGCTGCGGCGCCGAGGGGTAGTGAAGGCGACTGACGTGGCTAGCGTGAGGATGAGTCAGCTATTCAGTGGCTCTCTGGAGGAGGACAAGGTGGCGTGGACTATCCGGCAGGCTTATAGGAAAGGTCCCCCTCCATCCTTCGGACAACTGATTAGAGAGCTGCGAGAGGACGAGAGAGCATTGGGGCGGAAAAGGGGCACGGGCCTACGGGAGCGATCCTCAGCGATACAGGAAGTGGTGGCTGAGTGGAGGAATGACAAACCCCCGGGGAGTAGGGAACCCCCTTTGGAGGGGAGGGACAGGGGAGGTACCTACTCTCAGGGGCGATCAGTGCAGTGGATTGGGAGCAGGAGCCGTCCTGGGAGAGGAGGGGCAGCCGGCAGTGTGTGCTTTAACTGTGGGAAAGAGGGGCATTTCAGGCGGGACTGTGGAAGGCCAAGGGTGTGCTATAGCTGTGGAGAGGAGGGTCACTTTAGGTGGGATTGTGAGAGACAAGGAGTCCCGCGGAGGACAAGCCCCCCTGCGACTAAGAAGGGAGAGGTGTCGGGGAAACTTAGGAGAGGCTCAGTGAGGGAATGGACTGGAGCCTCTGGAGGAACACGTTCCCAGAGATCAGCTGGAAGACCACCGGGTGCCCACGCCTCTGTTCCGGATGGGCTGGTAGGACCCCGTGCCAGTGTGGGTCTACGGATAGAGGGAGTTTACGCAAAAGCCGTTCTTGATATGGGATCGCAGGTGACCTTATTGTACCGGTCTTTCTACAATCAACATCTAAAGCATTTGCCCATAACACCATTTGACGCCCTGCAGATTTGGGGTGTGAGCGAGGGTGACTACCCGTACGATGGGTACCTATCGGTGAGACTGGAGTTCTCAGAGGGCGATGTGGGAGTGTCGGAAGCAATTGAGACGTTGGTGTTGGTGTGTCCTGACCCGGTGGAGACCGGTGGTGCTGCCCTCCTGGTGGGGACTAACTCCCCAGTTGTGCGACGGCTCCTGGGAGCTTGTAAGGAGAAAGGGGGGGAAGACTTTCTGTTGACCCTCTCGGTGCATCCAGTGTTTCGAGCAGTGTTCAAAGAAGGGGTTGTCTCCCAAGGGCTGGACCCGGAGTGTAAACGAGGGACGGTGTGGTGTACGCAGGCGAGGCCCAAGGTGATCCAACCAGGGGAGGTAGCACTAGTGATGGGGACCCCCAGATTCCCAGGAGTGCCGACGGGAGAAGCCCTGTTAGTAGACGCCCCAGACGATCTTGAAGGGGAGACACGATTTCCGGTGGGGGCGCTGGTGAGGCCCGAAGTGCAGAGACCAGGGGTGGTACATGCGAGGCGTATAGCTATAAGTGTCAGGAACACCACGGCAAGAGAAATCACCTTTAAGAGGGGAATGCCGCTGGCACATCTGTTCCCGGTGACGGTAATGTCTAGCGCACCAGTGCGGACCCCTAACGGGGAGGGATCGGAGCATCGAAGGGAGCTGACCGCTGAAGCCTTTAACTTCGGGGATTCCCCAGTGTTGCCGGAGTGGAAACGCAGGCTAGTGGAGAAGATGCTGAAGATGGAAGCTGTTTTTTCTCGGGGCGAGTTTGATGTTGGCTGCTCCAAAAGCACTCGCCACACCATCCGGGTGACGGAGGACACCCCGTTCCGAGAGAGATCCCGGTGGCTGGCTCCGGCAGATGTTGAGGACGTGCGACAGCACTTGTGCAAGTTGAAGGAGGCCGGAATCATAGCTGAGTCTCGAAGTCCTTATGCGTCCCCAATAGTGGTGGCACGGAAGAAGAATGGGCGAGTGCGCATGTGTGTTGACTACAGGACGTTGAATCGGTGAACTGTCCCTGATCAATATACTGTCCCAAGAGTCGAGGATGCGTTGGCCTGCCTGAGCGGTGCAAAGTGGTTCAGTGTGCTGGATTTAAGAAGTGGGTATTACCAGATCCCAATGAGTGCGGCCGATAAAGAGAAGACCGCTTTTATCTGCCCACTGGGGTTCTTTCAGTTCGAATGAATGCCCCAAGGCATATCCGGAGCCCCAGCCACCTTCCAGAGGCTCATGGAGAGAACTGTGGGGGATATGAATCTGTTGGAGGTGCTGGTGTACCTGGACGATTTGATAGTGTTTGGATCGACTTTGGAGGAACATGAGGAGAGACTGTTGAAGGTGTTGGGCCGGCTTAATGAAGAAGGGTTGAAGCTTTCCCTGGACAAATGCCAGTTCTGCAAGTCGTCGGTTAACTACATTGGCCATATCATTTCGTGAGAGGGAGTGGCTACTGATCCAACCAAGATAGAGGCTGTGACCACCTGGCCGAGACCCCAGAAAGTGGGTGCTCTGCGCTCATTTTTGGGGTTCTGTGGGTATTACCGGCGATTTGTGAAAGGATACGCCAAAGTGTGTCACCCGTTAACTCAGCTGTTGTGTGGCTATCCCCCGGTGGGGAAGAAGAGGACGGGGAACCAGAGGCAGGATGCTGGAGGATACTGGAACCCGGCGGAACCTTTTGGCTCGAGATGGGATGATCAATGTGAAGAGGCGTTCCGATCTTTGAAAAGGGCACTGACCCAGGCCCCGGTGTTGGCTTTTGCCGATCCCCAGAAGCCATATGTGCTGCACACGGATGCCAGCCGAGAGGGTCTCGGGGCTGTTCTGTACCAGGAGCATGGCAAAGCATTGAGGCCAGTAGCCTTTGTCAGCCGAAGCTTGTCGCCATCGGAGAGAAACTATCCCACTCACAAGTTGGAGTTCCTGGCGCTGAAGTGGGCGGTGGTGGACAAGCTGGGCGATTACCTTTACGGAGCCAAGTTTGAGGTGAGAACGGATAACAATCCTCTCACTTATATTTTGACTTCGGCGAAGCTGGATGCCACAGGACATCGGTGGCTGGCGGCATTGTCGGTATATGATTTCAGCCTGAGGTACCGCCCCAGAAGCAAGAATATCGATGCGGATGCATTGTCTCGTCGGGAGCCGGGGGAGGAGGAGAGGGACGAGGAGTGGGAGAGTGTCCCTGCCCCTGGAGTGAAGGCGATGTGTCAGTTTGTTATCACCGTGAAGGCCGAGGGAAGAGGGAGGCTGGAACGAGCCGTGGATCATTTGGGGGTTTTTGACGACGCCATACCCCTAGTTTACTGTGACCTGACCGCTCTGGGGACTAAACAGTTGCCGGAACTGAGTCCGGGGGAAGTGGCAACTGCTCAGCAAAATGACCCGGGCATTGGCACAGTGTGGAGAGCGGTCGAGAAGGGGGATGGGGCGTTGGCTGAGAAGGCGAAACACCCATACGTGCCTCTGTTGTTGAAGGAGTGGTCTCGGTTGAAGTTAAAGAACAAAATCTTGTACCGGGTAACAACGCCTCCGGACCAACCCCGCTGTTGGCAACTGGTCCTGCCAGAGGAGTATCACCAGACTGTACTCCAGGCCTTACATGATGATTCTGGACATTTGGGGGTGGAAAAGACATATGGATTACTCAAAGACCGGTTCTACTGGCCCTGGATGAGGGGGGACGTCGAAGAATACTGTAGGGGATGCCGTCGTTGCATCCAGAGGAAGACCCTGCCAGCGTTGGCGGCTCCACTGTCGCACTTGCAGAGTGCGGGACCTCTGGACCTGGTATGTATGGATTTCCTGTCGATTGAGCCTGACACCAGCAACACCGCGAATGTATTAGTCATCACCGATCATTACACTCGCTATGCTCAGGCATTTCCCACCAAGGATCAGAAGGCGACGACAGTGGCGAAGGTGCTATGGGAGAAGTACTTTGTGCATTACGGCCTTCCCAGGCGAATCCATAGTGATCAGGGGCGGGACTTTGAGAGCCGCCTTATCCAGGAATTACTGACTATGCTTGGGGTTGAGAAATCCAGGACTACCCCTTACCACCCACAGGGAGATCCTCAGCCAGAGAGATTCAACAGGACCCTGTTGGATATGCTTGGGACGCTGGAGATTGGGCAGAAAAGCAGGTGGAGTCGTCATATTGGACAATTGGTTCACTGTTACAATTGTACTCGCAATGAGGCTACAGGGTATTCACCCTATTATCTGATGTTTGGGCGGGAAGCGAGGTTGCCCATTGACGTGTGTTTTGGAGGTGGAGTGGGTGAATTTCCCGGGAAGTCCCATCTAAAGTACGTGTCCGACATGAAGAGGGAGTTACAGCGGGCGTACGAGTTGGCCGAGGCGGCGGCTACCAAACAAAATCAGCGGAATAAGATGCGGTATGATCGAAAGGTGAAGTTTGTACAATTATTACCGGGCGACCGGGTCCTTTTACGGAATTTGGGACTCCCTGGTAAGCACAAGTTGGCAGATCGATGGGCGGCCAGCCCCTATGTAATAGAGAGCCAGATGCCGAACCTGCCAGTTTACCGGGTGAAACCTGAGGATGGGAAAGGGCCTATCAAGGTACTCCATAGGAATCACCTGCTGCCACTGGGTCAAGGGGTGCAGGTGGATAAGGAGCCCGAGTGGGAGGTTACGCCCAGTACAAGGACTCTGCGAGGGAGCGGAGAACGGGAAGAGCCCGCTGCTGAAGAGCGGGGACGGGTCCCTCACTCGGGAATGGCTACCGATTCAGAGGAGGACGACTCCGATGAGTGGGTCCTGTTCCCATTCGCTAGTGCTCCAGTACCAGGAGAGGAGGCTCCTGGCCCTTCCCATACTGAATTGGGTGAGAGGAGGGAAGGTCTTGAGGGTCAGATGGAGAGGCAGCCTACATTGGTGGGAGAGAGGGTGGAATCTGAGCGTGAGCCGGAGAGATCTCGGGTGAGGGAGGACCCCTGTGAGGAAGGGGGTGCGGGTCTGTCAGGTAGACCTGGGGTGTCCGAGACAGTGGGTTCGCAGGTGACGAGGGAGCCCAGTGGGGCAGAAGGGGTATGGAGATCTCAGAGGATTAGGCGCCCCCCGGAGCGGTTGACATATGTGGTACTGGGAGAACCGAGTGTGATTTCTACTGCTCTGGGTAGTTATGTCATTGCCTTCTGCACCTGGGTTGGGTTTTGTGTGTTGCAAGAAGCTTTGGGGACCTCTAGTAATGCCATGAGGGCATGACATTTGCTGGTGGGGAGAGAATGTACAATGTCCTGGGTATGTTACTCAAAATGGCCTCTTTGGTTTGTTACAAGTAGGAATGTTTCTTTGGCGGATAAGTGTTTCTCTAGCCGTTGTTTCACTTTAGAATGGCTGATATGGTAATTGTATTCATTTGTTAATCAATGGGGAATGTCATTGTGTCTTGTGATGCTGGGAACTTGGGGGAGGGGTTTTTTTCGCGGGTTTTTTGGGGGAGGCCGAGGAAGACATGGAAGAAGGTGGACGTGTGCTGGACTGCTCGTAAGACCACCGGGGTGGTCCCAGGTGCGACGGCCGGATGGGTCGATTGGTTCGTGGATTGAGCTCCAACGAGTGCACTAAACAGACTGAACTTTGATAAGTGGCGCCTTTTGTTTTTTTCCTTGTGTATATATATTGTATTGCTTACTACTCTTTTTAATTTTAGTAAACTCTTTAAAGTGTATTTCATAACGGTATTTGTTGTGGATTTGATACTGTTGGCGGGCTCGAGGCGTAAACTCGATTCTCACAGCACCTGCGTGTACGGGAGGTGGGTTGGAGAGTGGCTGGATCCCTTTTTCCCCTAGACATATACCAGCCTGTGGGTAAGTGTTACACATATAAGATTATGAAAGGGATAGATAGGGTAGAGAAAGGAAAGTTGTTTCCACTGGTAGGTGAGACTAGAACTAGGGAACATAGCCTCAGGATTCAGGGGAGTAGATTTAAGATGGTGATGCGGAGAAACTACTTTTCCCAGAGAGTGGTGAATCAATGGAATTCTCTGCCGAGGGAAGCAGTGGAAGCTACCTCAGTAAGTATATTTAAGACAAGGTTGGATAGATTTTTGCAGAGTAGGGAAATTAAGGGTTGTAGGGGAAAGGCAGGAAGATGGAGATGATTCCATGGCCAGATCAGCCATGATCTTATTGAATGCCAGAGCAGGCTTGACGGGCCAGATGGCCTAATTCTGCTCCTATTTCTTATGTTCAAATCCTATAAACATCTATCAGGTTATCCCTCAGCCTCCACCACTCCAGAGGCAATCCCAAGTCCAGCCTCTCCTTCAAGCAGCTAGCTTATTTCCTCAAATCCAGGCAGCATCCTGGTGAACCTCTGCTGTACACACCCCCACCCTTCCTATAGTGGGGCAACCAAAGTGAAGACAATACTCCAGATGTGGCCTAACTAGAGTTTTATAAAGCTGCAACATAACTTCCTGACTTGTGAACTCATTGCCTCAACTCAAAGGCAAGCATATTGTACACCTTCTTTATCTCTATATCAACCTGTGTAGCCACTCTCAGGTAGTTATAGACTTGGATTACAAGATGTATCTGTTTATCAACCGTGTTAATGGTCCAGCAATTAACTGTGCCCTGTCCCTTTACACTTGATCTTCCAAAGTGTAACAGTCCACACTTGATTGGATTAATCTCAACCTGCTATGGCTCTATGTAGATTTGCAATTGATCAATATCCTGCTACATCTTTGGCAATTTTCTACACTATCCACAACACCACCAATCTATGTATCTTACTAACCCACCGATTTACATTTTCATCTAGAGCATTTATATGTACAAAAAAACAGCAGAGGTCCCAGTACAGATCCTTGTGGAACACTACTAGTCGCAGACCTCCAGCCAGAATAAGTCCTATTGATCATTAATCTCTGTTTTCTATGGGCAAGACAATTCTGAATCAAACAGCCAAGTCACTATGGATCCCATGTACCTTGATCTTCTGGATGAACCTCCAATGAGATACTTTGTCAAATACCCCACGATCCTCCGTGCAGACAATATCCATAGCTCTACTTTCATTATTGACTTTCATTACCTCCTTATAAAAAACTCCATCGCATTAATAGGACATGTTCTGCCCCAAACAAAGCCCTAAAGCATGATGATTGCCCCTAGCTAGACCATGATCTACCACATAGTCATAAATCCTATCCCTAAGAACCTTCCCCAGCAGCTTCCGTACCATTGTTGTGAGACTCATTGGTCTATAGTTTCCAGGATTATTTTTACTTCCCTTCTTGAACAACGGGACAACATTAGTCACTTGCAACATCACCTGTGGCTTATGAGGACACAGCGATGCTGGTCAAAGCCCCAACGATCTCTCCTCTCACCTCAATTCTTTAAGAGACCCAACACTACCTTCTTTATGTCGAGCATGGTCCACACTGATCTCACTGTCCTCCATGACATTCTCTTTGGTAAGTATTGACACAAAGTACTAATTTAGGGCCTTACCTACATCCTCAGCTCCAAGTATATGTCCTCTCCTTTATCCCTGACTGGTCCTACCATTTCCCTAGTTATCCTTATGCTCTTGATGTATGTGTGGGAGCAATAAAGTGATTTTCCAGTTTAGTACAGTGATAACTAATGGCTCAGATACTAGGAAGTTTTTTATGTGGGATATTTTATATGCAACTTGAAGGCTTCTCTGGGTTGATGATGATAAATGCTAATCACATTTTCCCATATATCGAAGTGCAGTCCAACTAATGTTTTGGATGCCACCATGACATCCCAACTCTTATTCTTATTGCCTCATCCTATGACAGCAAATCTATCCAAAGCCTTTTTCATCACATAATCCATCTGTGTTGCCCCTTCAGACAAACTATGGAATTGAACCACGTTGTCCCTCTGTACATCAATGCTCCTAAAGTCCCTTCCATTTACTCTAAGTGTCCTACAATGAGACCAGTGATATTAAACCTGATTCTGTTTCTGATTCTGAAATATCTAATCACGTGGGAGCAACTCAATGCGTAAAAGCATGCAGACATGGTCAAGAGGTTCAGTCGTTGTTCAGACCAAACTTCAGAATAGGGAAGAAATGTGATCTGAGAGACTTTGACTGTGCAATGATTACTGGTGCCAGGCGGAGTGGTTTGAGTATCTCAGAAACTGCTGATTTCCTGGGATTTTCACACAACATCCTCTAGATTTTACAGAGAATGGTGCAATAAACAAACAAAAAAACATTAAATGAGCAGCAGTTCTGGGTGAAAATGCCTTGTTAATGAAAGCGGTCATAGGAGAAATGCCAGACTGGTTCAAAAGGAAGGCGACAGTAACCCATTCATTGCAACGGTAGTGTGCAGAAGAGCATCTCTGAATTTACAACAATGAGCTAGAAGTGGATGTAACACCAGGCCACTGAGTGAGAGAATGTGTTTGGATGTGTATGTGTGTGTATATATATTATATACAGTATATATTTATATTTATAACAAACAACAAAGTTCCCAGCACTGACCCCTGTGGTACACCACCATTTCAGACTCGGGTCACATAAACACCCATTCACCACCCTTAACTCTCCAGCTTCCATGTCATTCTCCCTGGTGATTACCTCAAGACAGTGGCAAAGTTGCCCCGAGATCTACTGAGTTTGATGCCACATATGAAATGGCTATTGACTGGTTAACAATCTAATCGGAATCTCACTTGAGAGGTCTGAGTTAATTTCTTGTCAATACTTTAGTGAAACTGTTGCATCCTACTTTAAACCTTACTCCTAGCCTAGATTAGTCTCTATCAAATGCTTAGGAAATCTAAGCAACATGCAAATAAAATTCAATGATTTTTGTCAGAAATATTTAAAGAAGGAAATCTATTGGTGTTGTTTGCAGGCCAGTGTTAATTGCCTCTCCCTAATTACTCTTGAGAAATCTGACGTGAGCAGTGCCTTGAAGCTCTTGGTCCTCTGGTGAAGCTCCCCCCATAGTCCTATTGGGGAGAGAATTCCAGGATTTTGACCTGGCGATACTGAATGAACATTTCCCAGTCAGGATGCTGTGCAGCTTGGAGTGGAATCTCATAATGGTGGCAACCCTCTACATCTACTTCCCTTATTCTTCTTGGTGGTAGAGGTCACAAGTTTGGGAGGTGGCATGGAATTAAGCTCGATGAGTAACTGCACACTACAACCTGTGTGTTTATGATGAAAGGAATCCATGTTTAAGGTAGTGAATGGGAAGCTGATTAAGTGGACTGTTTGTTCTGAATCATGTCAAGCTCATTGCCAATGGAGCTGCAGTTATGCAGACAAGCATTCCATTGCACTCCTACTCTGTGAAAGATGGAAGACCTTGGGGTATTGGACTACAAGTTACCCTGCCTCTGAACTGCTCTTGGAACCATCGTTTCTATGTGGCCACTTTGGTTCAATTTCAGGGTGTTGATGTTGTAGACCCAGCAACTGATAAGTAGTTAGACTCTCTCTTGTTGGAGAAGATCACTGCCTAACAGTACAATGATGGGAATGTTTTTGCCATTTATCAACCTATGCCTGAATGTTCTCCAGGTCCTGCTCCATGCAGGCATAGGCTATTTCATTTGCTAAGGAAATGCAAATGGATTTGAGCATTGTGCAGTCATCAGTGAATATCCCTACTCTTGAAATGGTGTTATAAAGGTCTGCCTGTGACATTGAGTGATTCCATTGCTCCCATTTATTCCCATTGCTTTTCATTCTACTATTTACTGCAAATGAACAACAATAAGATTAGCTTGGCCATTTCAGTGGATTGCTAACAATCAAAAATATTACTGTAGATTAGGAGTGACACACATATAAACCAGGAATGAAGTTATTTCAGCCTGGGTCCAAATGGATGAAATCTAGAGGTGAGCTGAGAGTGACATCAAGGTAGTTTGACTGTGTGTTAACAAAGAGACTAGGTAAAACAGAAGTCCATAGGCATTAAATCGAAAATGCACCATCTAGATGGTATTTTCATCACTCAGTACTCCACCATAAATATCCTTGGTCACCGTTGACCAGACACTCATCTGGAACAGCCACGGAGATAATCTGGCTATAAGAACAGGTCAGAGGCTGCATATTCTGAGATGAGTGACTCATCTTCTGACACCCTAAGGCACAGGTTAGGAGGGTTATGGAGCAGTCCTTACTTGTCTTGGTGATTATGGCTCCAACTTTCAGGAAGCTCAATACCATCTGGGACCAAACATCCTGCTCAACAGGTACCCCTGCACCACCCTAATTATGAATTCCCTCCTTGAACATAATGGCTTTGGTGTTTATGAGATGGACTGCAATGATGTACCACAATTTCACTGACAACACCTCTCATCTCCATGACCTTGTGGAGGTCAAGGCCAGCAGGAACAAGGGAAACACCTCTGTTAAACTCCCCATCAACTTGCATATCACTCTGAGTTGGAACTGTTTTTCCATTTTTTTCATCTATGCAGACAAAAATCATTAAACCATCCTTCCCCACAAAAGCAACGTGGGAGTACACCAGAAAGGCTTCTGGAGTTCAAGGCAGCAGATCACCACCACCACCATCTGAAGGGCAGAGAGGAATGGACAATAAATGGTGGTTTTGCTAGTGATATCCACAGTTTGTAAAAGAAAAATCAAAGGTATAAATGCAGGTAGATCTTGGCTGACCTTATACTCAACCACTCAGGATCTCACTGAATGGCTGAACATAATCAACAGCTCCAATAGTCTATTGGCGTTTCTGACTGCATTGTCCAACACTTTTGAGGTTGGGATGATGATAGTGTGTTGCTGGTCAATATTTACCCCTGCACCACCCGAATTACTAATCCCCTGATTATAATCTTTCTGGTGTATTTCCACAATGCCTTTACAGTAGATTGTGATCCAAGATTGTGACCCAGTGTTAAGGAATGGGCATATAATCCACATCATGTAGGTTGGTTTCCTGTTCATAACTGATACCATGATATACCAGTGAGATGGGTCAGGGTGTATTTTCGAACTGTTATGATACTCTACCTTCTTGTCCCAGCCACAGATCATGCTGCCCATGGACAGCCCCATGCCTCTGTACTCACACATCATGTTGCTCAGCAGTTTGGAAGCAGCTGATACCGTGATGCGTTCTTTGTTTCTCAGTTTGTATAATCTGTCAAAACAATATGCCAGCATAGTTTTAGAGACCTTAACATCAACATATCAGTGCTCCTGAATGAGGTCACCTTTCCGACATATACCATAACTGTTTGTGTACAACAGCACTTCCTGACGTACACCATGACTGGGTAAAAAACAGCACTTTCTGACATATGGTTGCAAATGTTGTTCCATTGCTCAGGAAAGGGAGTAGAGATAACCCAGGAAATTATAGACCAGAGAGTCTGACTTCAGTGGTGGGCAAGTTGTTGGAGAAGATTCTGAGAGGCAAGATTTATGAGTATTTGGAGAGACATAATCTGAATAGGAATACTCAGCATGGCTTTGTCAAGGGCAGGTCATGCCTTCTGAGCCAGATTGAATTCCTTGAGGATGTAACAAAACACATTGATGAAGGTAGAGCAGTGGATGTAATGTATGTGGATTTCAGTAAGACACTTGATAAGGTTCCCCATGCAAGGCTCCCTTGGAAAGTAAGGAGGCATGGGATCTAAGGAGATCTTGCTTCTTGGATCCAGAATTGGCTTGCCCACAGAAGGCAAAGGATGGGTTGTAGATGGTTCATATTCTGCATGGAGGACAGTGGCCAGTGGTGTTCCACAGAGATCTGTTCTGGGATCCCTCCTCTTTGTGATTTTTATAAATGACCTGGATGAAGAAGTAGATGGGTGGGTTGGTAAGTTTGCTGATGGCACAAAGGTTGGGGGTGTTGTGGATAGTCTAGAGGGTTGTCAGAGGTTACAATGGGACATTGATAGGATGCAGAACTGAGCTGAGAAGCGGCAGATGGAGTTCAAGCCAGATAAGTGTGAAGTGGTACATTTTGGAAGGTCCAATTTGAAGACAGAATATAATATAAATGGTAAGAATCTTAGCAGTGTGGAGGATCTAAGAGATCTTGAGGTCCCTGTCCATAGGACACTCAAAGCTGCTGTGCAGGTTGACAGTGTTGTTAAGGAGGTGTATGGTATTTTGGCATTCATCAACCATGGGACTGAAATCAAGAGCCTGAGGTAATGTTACAGCTTTATAGGACCCTGGTCAGACCCCACTTGGAGTACTGTGTTCAGTTCTGGTCACCTCACTACAGGAAGGATGTGGATACTACAGAGAGAGTGCAGAGGAGATTTACAAGGATGTTGCCTGGATTGGGGAGCATGCCTTATGAGAAGAGGTTGAGTGAACTTGGCCTTTTCTCCTTGGAACAACGAAGGATGAGAGGTGACCTGATAGAGGTGTATAAGATAATGAGAGGTATTGATTTTGTGGATAGTCAGAGGCCTTTTCCCTGGGCTGAAATGGCTAACACGAGGGTCATAGTTTTAAGGTGCTTGGAAATAGGTACTGAGAAGATGTCAGGGGTAAGTGTTTCATGCACTTTCAGGCAGTGGAAGCAGATACAATGGGGTCTTTTAAGAGACACCTGGATATGTACATGGAGCTTAGAAAAATAGAGGGCTATGCAGTAGGAAAATTCTAGGAAGTTTTTACAGTAGGTTACATGGTCGGCACAACATTGTGGGCCGAAGGGCCTGTAATGTGCTGTAGATTTCTAACATATACCACAACTATTTGTGTAAAAACAGCACTTTCCGACATTCTGCTTGACAGCCCAGAATGTCATCAGTCTACACACATCTGGGAACCTCATGGTTGGGCCAGGCTTTTTACTGCCCACCCCCTCAACCTTTCAATGTTAGTTTTCTCCAGACATGTAAAGAGTGCTCGAGCAATGGCTGACCTGGAACGCAGAGAATGGGGGCAGATGTTACAGGTGAGGTTCAGAATCTTTGGAGGTACAGTGATGTAAGAAGGTTTATTTGTGAGTTGGTTTAGGAGGGGATCAATGAGGGGGAATGCGCTGTGTGTGATTAGTGGAAAGTTATCTTCAGTAAGGAATTAATGTGCAAGCCAATGGGTGCAGTGGGGGCATGGCATTTCTGAGGGTAAATAGCCATGGGGGGAATGGTAGTGCTCCACTTCACCCCTTCCTTTCTCACTGCCAACTCTTACTTGAATAGGTCTGCTGTTCACCCTAGTTTAAACACAATGAAGCAAGCTGCACGTGTTATTTATTTATGTAGGGATGCAGCTCAGAACAGGCCCTTCCAGTCCAACAAGCTGACCCACCCAGCAACTTACTGATTTAATCCTAGACTATTCACAGGACAATTTACAATAACACAGGGGTTCCCAACCTTTTTTATGGCATGGCCCCCAAGTTGGGAACCCCTGTACTAACCGGTACGTGGGAGGAAACACATGTGATCACAGAGAGAACTTATAATTTCCTTACACATGGCACTGGAATTCAAAGTTCAAAGTACTACAAAGTACATTAATTTTTCAAGTATGTTTACAATATACAACCTTGAGATTCATTTTCTTGTAGGCAGCCATAAAACAAAGAAACACAATAAAATCCATGGGAAAAAACCCACACAGCATAGTCAGTCAAACATTCAAAGTGAGAAAGATAAAGAGCAAATCATGCAAACAATGAAAAAGTAAATGAATCATACATAGAACCCCAACCACAGAGTCCCAGAAAGTGAGTCTAGATCCCTAGAGCTGACTTCATGCTGAGATGAGTGCAGCAAGTCCAGGAGCCTGATGGCTGCAGGCCACAGCTGCAGCGTCAGTTTAGTGCTGAGGTGAATAAAGCCTTACAGGTTCATCCTTCACCCTCAGGCTCTATGCCTGAATTTTAAAAATCTGGCTTGGTGCTTAAATCAGCTAAATGTTGGTTAATTTTTCACTCTCAGGCCTAGGCTCTGCTGCTTCAATCCAGCCCAAAGTCCACCCCGGAGATGGCCCCCCAAAGCTTGAGAGTCCAGTTCACTGAATCCTTCAAAATACTGCAAAAATGCCAGGTCATACAGACAGCCCAAAACCACAACTCCCAAAGGGAAATTACGAGCAGCAAATTGCAGTGATTGATGACCAGAAAAGGTTTATTTAGTAAAATAGTTAGCAGTTTTGTTAGCTGCCCAAAAAACATCACTGAATCTCAAGTAATGAATTACAAAGCCCTGAGCTGTAATAGCGTCATGCCAACTGCTATGCCAGCATGGCACCCTTTTAACTTTTAATCTTTTTTAACATTTTCTTTAATTTTTTTAATATTTAGAATTTTTAACCTTTTAACCTTTTAACTGCTCTCTGGTTAAACAGCTTCACCTGAGCTCTCTGCTGGATTTATGAAGCAGTTTCTTTGTTTTATACTCCTTATCCATATGTGAACTCTTATCTGCCCCACAATTTTTATATTCCCACCAAAGTTTTTTGTGTGGGGGGAATAGTTTGAGGGTTGATGATCGTGCTGCCATTCTTTTCTTTTTTGGTTTTGTGGTTATCTGGAGAAGAAGAATTTCAAGTTGTATACTTTGATAATAAATGAACCTTTAAACTTCTACTTTCTATGAACACTCTAACAAACTTCTATAGATGTACAGTTGAAAGTGTTTTCACTGGTTGCGTCATGGTCTTGTGCAACAACTCAAATGCACAGGAACTCAAGAAGCTACAGACAGCAGTGCTTTCTGCCCAGTCAAGCACGTCCTTTCCCACCATCAGCAGTATCTACAGGTGTCTAAAGAAGACAACATCCATCAACAAAGATCCCCACTATCTAGGCCATACTACGTTTTCATAGCTGCCATCAGGCAGGAGGTACCGAAAGTTTCACATCGCCAGGCTCAAGAACAGCTATTTCTCTTTAACAATTCTGTCCTTGAACCACCTGACAAAACCCTAATCAGTATGTGTAAACACAAGGAAATCTGCAGATGCAGGAAATTCAAGCAACACACACAAAATGCTGGTGGAACGCTTCATCCTGACAAAGGGTCTCGGCCCGAGATGTCGACTATACTTCTTCCTATTGATGCTGCCTGGCCTGCTGCATTCCACCAGCATTTTGTGTGTGTAACTATGTGTAGTGTAGGGTAACATCATTGGGAGAAATGTGCAAAATTCACAACCACCAACATAGAGTCGGGGTTTCACTTATGTCTGATGTGATGACGTTGTTATGTAAGGATTTTTAGCACACTTTGGTGGTGTAGGTTTTGGAGTTCAATAAAATGTGTTACCTGTTTCATTAAACACAAAACACCTCATTTTGTTTTATTTGAGTAAACCTACAGTAGCAACACTATGACCTCTTTACATTACAGTGGAATTTTATTTGGTTATAATAATGTTCATTCTTTTTTAATTTTGTATAATTTATGCTTTTATTCTTGTGAATGTTGTGTATCTGATGCGATGTGCTTGTGAATCTGCTGTAAGTAAGTTTTTCATTACACCTGTGCTTATATGTACTCGTGGATATGGCAGTAAACTCAACTTTGACTTTGTTTTATCCTCTGCTTTCTCAGGTTGGCTGGAGCTGACTGAGCAACTTTGTGACCAGTTCTGGAACTTAATGACCGTGTCAGCCTGAAACCTATGCAGAGTCTCCTATGTTCAATCGCACAGCAGGTAGTGTGTACCATGATGAGGCAGCATTCCATCACTCTCACAAAATAACTTCATGTTTCATAATGACAAAATAAGGAGGCCATTTGACCCATGAGGTTCTATGCTGGCCCATGGAGAAATTCAGATTCCCCAGATTATTTCCCTGCAACCTATTCTCCCTCATATATCTAGTAACATGAACTCCCCCCATTCCCTTGCCATCACCTGCTCACTGGGGTTATTTTATAATGGACAATTAACCTAGCAACACTCCCTGCTAGTCTTTGGGATGTGGAAGGAAGTCGATGTAGTCATAGGGAGAACGTGTGAATTCCCCACAGACAGCACCAGAGGTAGAACTGAACACCGGTATCCCAGAGCTGTGAATTAGCAGCACTACCTGCTGTGCTATTGTTCCATTTCAAATTTCCATGACCTTCAGGAGAATCCATGTGGATGGGTGAATGCTGGGTTACTGACATACTACGCTATTACACATCAAGCTATCGGCCTGATTTTTAACTAGATTTGAGATATTTAACAGTTTAAGAAAAAATGCAGAATGTTCTTACCTGCACTGCTTAGCCAGCAGTCTCTCCCAGTATTGACAATCAGCAGCACTTCCAGACATGGTACCCAGCAAGTATGGGTTGATTTCAATCACCTTGTTCTTATTTGGAGTAGCTGTATAGCACATAATAACTTGCATTTATATCAATAGATATTGACAGTTATGTCAGAAAAAGAGCCCCTTGTAGTTCAAAGGGAACATACCAGCAATAAGCAGGGTGGGAACTCACTCCCCTGAAAGGGACAGAGAGGCAGAGACATTCATCAATGTTAAAGAACACTTGGCCTAACAAATGGAAGGTCTGTCTTGAGCTGACTTGCTAAGGCGGGGCTGCACTTTCCTCACTATCACAGACAAAAGTATTTAAATGGCTAACATATCATAAATCCTCAATGATTCCATGATGCTAAAATCTTGACTGTACATCTGTGGAATTACATTGTGTTTGGGGTAATATGCAGGTGAGAAATACAATTTGAGCAACACACACACAAAATGCTGGTAGAACACAGCAGGCCAGGCAGCATCTATAGGAAGAAGTGCTGTTGATGTTTTGGGCCAAGACCCTGTCGTGTTTGCAAATACAATTTGAGCCTCCTTGAAATTCCATGTGTGGGTTTGGGAAGGGAATACTTTTTGTCATACTTTCATTCATTTTCTGAATGTGGCACCACCATCTCCTTTGCTGTATAGCAACCCTGGAATTTTGCCTCAGTCAGAATTAATCCAAATAGCAGCTTTGATCTGTCTGATTTAGTATCAAGGAAGATTCTAGTTGTGATCAGGCCTTAACCTTCATTTCCCTCCTCTCTCCTACAAGGCTTCTTCTGAAACTTTGCCTTGTGAGCATTTTTGTCAGTGTGGCCAGGGGATTGGTGTCACAAAAATGAGATTTACTGTATATATTTTAATATATTAACCAGAAACACTGGTTTAACAGGCAATTGTTATCCACATCAGTCAAAAACAGTGGAGTGAGGCCAACAACCTGTCTCTTAATGTGAACAAAACAAAAGAGATGGTTGTTGACTTCAGGAGGGCACGGAGCGACCACTCCCCGCTGAACACCGAAGGCTCCTCGGTAGAGATTGTAAAGAGCATCAAATTTCTTGGTGTTCACCTGATGGAGAATCTCACCTGGTCCCTCAACACCAACTCCATAGCAAAGAAAGCCCAGCAGCATCTCTACTTTCTGTGAAGGCTAAAGAAAGTCCATCTCCCACCCCCCATCCTCATAACATTCTACGGGGGTTGTATTGAGAGCATCCTGGGCAGCTGCATCTCTGCCTGGTTCGGAAATTGCACCATCTTGGATCGCAAGACCCTGCAGCGGAGAGTGAGGTCAGCTGAGAAGATCATCGGGGTCTCTCTTCCCGCCATCACGGACATTTACACTACAAGCTGCATCCGCAAAGGAAACAGCATTATGAAGGACCCCATGCACCCCTCATACAATCTCTTCTCCTTCCTGCCGTCCGAAGCATTCAGGCTCTCACGGCCAGACTATGTAACAGTTTCTTCCCCCAAGCAATCAGACTCCTCAATACCCGAAGCCTGGACTGACACCTTGGCCTATTGTCCTGTTTATCGTAATGCCTGCACTGTTTTTGAGCACTTTATGTAGTCCTGTGTAGGTCTGTAGTCTAGTGTAGCTTTCTCTGTGTTGTTTTTTTTAACATAGTTTAGTCTAGTTTTTGTACTCTGTCATGTAACACCATGGTCCTGAAAAACGTTGTCTCATTTTTACTATGTACTGTACCAGCAGTTATGGTCGAAATGACAATAAAAGTAAATTGACTTGACTTGACTTGAATCAAGCAGATTTCATCTTTCCCTAATTACATAGAGTAAATTGAATGTATTTCTTTGGAATTAGAAACACTGATAATCACTTTCTAATCTGTTAACAAAGTAGTAAAAGTATTTCTACTGATATGTTATTCTGGAACTGAAACAGGTTGTTAAGACAATTGAAATCATTTGGACTCACCAATGTAATTTCCTGCTGAGGCCCTGGAATCCACAGCCACAATCACTCCATGTTTAAATTTAAAAGCCAGAGTGGTTGTTCCATGGTTAATCTTTATTCTTATTCCTTCTTCTCCTTCACTGTATGACTTCAGGAATTCCACGGGCTGAAAGCGATAAGTATAAAGAGCCTTACTCAGATTTATAGTAAATTGATAAGAATATTAATCACCATTGTCAGATCTATATTTAAATACAAATACAGTAGGATCCACATAGCCACGTAGTCTTTCTGCTTGCCATTCACACCAATTATAATTCTGATCAGTTCGTACTTTCCCATCGTTCCAAGAATTTTACTTTCCATCAAATTTTTCTCCTACTTAAACAGGATATTCTTGAAGGACTATTCAATGAGGCCATATGGGTAGAATTTAGGAATAAAAGAGGGACAATCACTTTGCTGGGGATATATGGCAGGAATTAGAGCAACAGACAGCTAAGCAAATTGCAGAAAGATGTAAGAATAAGATTGCTACAGTAGCTTCTCCAATATTGACTGGGATTCCATTACTAATTAGGCCATGCTCTTTCCTTGATCTACCACTGGGCAGGAGGTGCAGGAGCCTTAGTCTCACACCACCAGGTTCAGGAACAGTCAGAACCAGCAAGATAGATTAACTGGTTGAATGGTGTTGCAGAACAACTTGGCACTCAATATCAATAAGACCAAGGAATTGATTGTGGATTTCAGGAAGGGTAAGTTCAGAAGTGGGAAGGGAGAGCAGTTTCAAGTTCCTGGGTGCTAACATTTCTGAAGATCAATCTGGGCCCAACATATTGATGCAGTTAGAAAGAAGGTGTGACAGTGTCTATATTTTATTAGGAGTTTGAGGATATTTGGTATGTTACCAAAGACGCTTGCAAATTTCTGCAGATGTACCATGGAGAGCATTCTAACTGGTTACATCAGTGTCTGGCATCTGGACCACTGTACAGGATCAGAAAATGCTGCAGAAAGTTGTAAATCCAGCCAGCTCCATCACAGGCACCAGTCTCCCAACATCCAGGACGTCTTCCAAAGTTGATAACTCAGAAAGGTGGCATCCATCATTAAGGACCCCCATAACTCAGTACCTGCCCTCTTCTCATTGCTACCATCAAGGAGGAGATACAGAATATTTCAGGAACTTCTTCCCATCCACCAGCAGATTTCTGAATGGACAATGAGCCCATGAATGCTTCTTCAGTATTTTCCCTCTCTTTTTTCACTACTTACTTAATTTATTGTTTATACATATACTTCTTATTGTAGTTTATAGCTTTTGTTACTCTGTATTGCAATGTACTGCTACCGTAAAGCAATGAATTTCACAACATATATCAGAGATATTAAACCTGATTCTTATTGTGATTCTTCTGAACCAACATGGATAACATTACTCTCCACTATTCTGAACTGATTCCACAATAACTCATCAGGGGTAATTGATAAGTTCGTGGCCTAAGGTAGAAAGAGATGAGTTATTAACTTCAAACTTTCTGCATAATCACTCAAAGTGTTGAACTGCATGTGCAAGTAACGAGAGCTGTATAACTCATCTCCTTCTACCTTAGGCCACAAACTTATCAATCACCCCTGTTGTGGACACTTTCTGAAGGTCCAAGATCTGTACGCTCCACGACCGCTGAACTAAGTGTGTAAATGTAGGACTATGTTGAAAAATTAATGTGCTAGGTTTTCTAAAATTGACTCCTTCTCCCTTAGGCCATGAACTTATCAATCACTCTTTGTACTCTACTTTGATAATACATTTGCTGTCATTTTAACATTGACACTGTAAGGGGTTTGTTTGGGATGGAATTTGTTAAGTATGTCCTGGTGAGCAGTAAGACAATATGTGGATATTCCTACCACAGAAGGGGCCACATGACATTCGGCAGGTGATGGAAATGTTGGCAGGTAAGTCATTGGAAGTTACTGGTAGGTTTAAAAGTACTGTAATTATGGAAAGCGATGAAGTTGATCCTTAAGTTAAGGTACTGAATTGGGTAGGGCTGATTTCCATGGTGCAAGAGAAGACCTGACGAAAAGAGATTTCTTTATTTCAAAAATAAACTTTATTCATAATAAAATATATACATAGAAGAAAAAAACACAATACAAAACTCTTTAAGTTCTTAGTGTCATTTGGTCAATACATTTAGTAGCGTTAATGCATTTTTCCAAAGTACATTAAGAGCAAATCCCTGGAGATAAAACAACAGCAGATAAGTGGGAGTCTTTTAGGAGAATTAGCAAGAGTTCAGGATTAGCATGTTCTGGTAGGGGTGAACAGTAAAGATGGCAAAGGATATTGAAGGTTTGATCAGGAAAAAAGGAAGCATGTGATAGGTTTGGGAAAGTGGAAATAAGGGACAACAGGGATGACAAGTATCTAGAGGTTGGTAAGGATTTAGGGAAAGGATTTCGATTCACTTGGAAAGGCAGCACTGATCAGGGACAGTCATCTTGGTTTTGTGCAGGGCAATCCTATCCAACTGATCTTAATAAATTTTTTGAGGAAGTAACCAAGAAGAGAGACGAAGGTAGGATATAGAGCAGGGGTTCCCAACCCTTTTTTTTAATGCCATGGACCAATACTATTAAGCAAAGGGTTTGTGGATCCATGTTGGCAGAGGTGGTATCACATGGACTTTACCAAGGTTTTAGACAAAGCACCATGTGCTAGGCTGGTTCAGAAGGTGGAGACTCATGGGATTCAAAGTGGGCTGGCTAATTAGATCCAAAATTGGGTCATGGCAGAAAGATAGTTTTCTGATTGGAAGTCTGCGACAGAGATCAATACTGGAATTATTGCTGTTTAGCAAGAAGCACCATGCAAGAATCTTCACCACAATAACACCAATGGACAAAGATGAAAATGGTCCACACCTTCACAGGAGCCATTACTAGTGGTTCTCATCATAAGTATTTAAGATAAGAACAGGGGTCTTATGAAGATAAACTAATTTGGTATGACAAAATCATTTTGCCTTAACTCAGAACTCAAAATTTTGAAAGATTTAGGTTGGCCCTACATTGCCACATCCTCACTTACTGGGAAAGGGGAACATCCAAATTGCTGTCCATGTGGGCAAGAAAAATACTGAAAGGGTTTTTAGTCATCTCCTAAGATAAAATCAAGTGGTCCCTTCTGTGGTAGGACCATCCACATACAGTCTCACAATACTCACCAGGACACACTTAACAAATTCCACCCCATCCAAACCCTTTACAGTCAGGGGAAATATGAACAAAAGAGACCTTGAATATGGCAAACTCTAGATTATTGTCAGTAACTACAGAGCAGTAAATAAGATGAGTAATCATTGGAAATGTGCTGCAGGAGAGAGGGCTTTTTTCATTGGAAGAGTGCCTTCCTTGGCGGGTAACTAGTGTGAGAAACAGATTGTTAATTTTACACAGGGCAGTGATAAGCTCCAAATATTGAGGAGTAAGCAAGACATGAAGTATTAGAGTAAACAATAGTTAGATGTTGGACCATAACACCATAAGGCATAGGAGCAGAATTAGGCCATTTCGCCCATCAAGTCTGCTCTGCCATTTGATCACAGATAAGTACACGAGAAATAGAATGGGTCGGTCTTTAGTCTATGAAACTGCTCCGCCTTTCAATACAGTAATGTTCCAGATCAAAATATTAAGGAGTAACAGTTAATTATTAATTTTGATGCAAGGGACTTTTATAAGGAAGAGTGTCCAAGAGATAAAATTTTACATTGAGTTGAGAATGATATCATGCAATGCAAAGGTATGGTCTTAAACCAAAACAAAGTAGAAGTGAGGGAAGAGATGTTAATAGTATGAGAAAATGCAAGAGTCATAGAATCATAGAACACAGAAACAGCTCCTTTAGCCCACAATGTCAACTTGAGAAGTTCCACTGCATTTGCAGTCAAATTTGGAATATCGTATTTAGTTTTAAACAATAGACAATAGACGGTAGGTGCAGGAGTAGGCCATTCGGCCCTTCTAGCCAGCACTGCCATTCACTGTGATCATGGCTGATCATACACAATCAGTACCCCGTTCCTGCCCTCTCCCCATATCCCTTGACCCCGCTATCTATAAGAACTCTATCTAACTCTTTCTTGAATGCATCCAGACACTTGGCCTCCACTACCTTCTGGGGCAGAGCATTCCACATATCCACCACTCGCTGGGTGAAAAAGTTTTTCCGCATCTCTGTTCTAAATGGCCTACCCCTTACTCTTAAACTGTGGCCTCTAGTTCTGGACTCACCCATCAGCGGGAACATGCTTCCTGCCTCCAGCGTGTCCAATCCCTTAATAATCTTACATGTCTCAATCAGATCCCCTCTCATCCTTCTAAATTCCAGTGTATACAAGCCCAGTCGCTCCAATCTTTCAACATATGACAGTCCCGCCATTCCGGGAATTAACCTTGTGAACCTACACTGCACTCCCTTAATAGCAAGAATGTCCTTCCTCAAATTTGGAGACCAAAACTGCACACAATACTCCAGGTGGGGTCTCACCAGGACCCTGTACAGCTGCAGAAGGACCTCTTTACTCCTATACTCAATACCTCTTGTTATAAAGGCCAGCATGCCATTAGCTTTCTTCACTGCCTGCTGTACCTGCATACTTGCTTTCATTGACTGATGTACATGAACACCTAGATCTCATTGTACCTCCCCTTTTCCTAACTTGACTCCATTTAGATAGTAATCTGCCTTCCAGTTCTTGCCACCAAAGTGGATAAACTCACATTTATCCACATTAAACTGCATCTGCCATACATTTGCCCACTCACCCAACCTGTCCAAGTCACCCTGCATTCTCATAACAGCCTCCTGACATTTCACACTGCCACCCAGCTTTGTGTCAGTGGCAAATTTGCTAATGTTACTTTTAATCCCTTCATCTAATTCATTAATGTATATTGTAAACAGCTGCAGTCTCAGCACAAAACCTTGTGGTACCCCACTGGTCACAGCCTGCCATTCCGAAAGGGACCCGTTAATCACTACTCTTTGTTTCCTGTCAGCCAGCTAATTTTCAATCCGTGTCAGTACTCTGCTCCCAATACCATGTGCCCTAATTTTGCCCACTAATCTCCTACGTGGAACTTTATCAAAAGTCCAGGTACACTACATCCACTGGCTCTCCCTTGTCCATTTTCATAGTTACATCCTCAAAAAACTCCAGAAGATTAGTCAAGCATGATTTTCCCTTCACAAATCCATGCTGACTCGGACTGATCCTTCTACTGCTATCCAAATGTGTCGTAATTTCCTCTTTTATAATTGACCCAGCATCTTTCCCACCACTGACGTCAGGCTAACCGGTCTATAATTCCCTGTTTTCTCTCTCCTTCCTTTCTTGAAAAGTGGGACAACATTAGCCACCCTCCAATCAGCAGGAACTGTTTCTGAATCTATAGAACATTGGAAAATGATTACCAATGCATCCATGATTTCTAGAGCCACCTCTTTAAGTACCCTGGGATGCAGACCATCAGGTCCCGGGGACATATCAGCCTTCAGACTCAACAATCTATCCAACACTGTTTCTTGCCTAATATAAATTTCCTTCAGTTCATCCTTTACCCCAGTTCCTTTGGCCACTATTACATCTGGGAGATTATTTTTGTCTTCCCTAGTGAAGACAGATCCAAAGTACCTGTTCAACTCATCTGCCATTTCCTTGTTCCCCATAATAAATTCACCCGTTTCTGTCTTCAATGGCCCAATTTTGGTCTTAACTATTTTTTTGCTATTCACATACCTAAAGAAGCTTTTACTGTCCTCCTTTATATTCTTGGCTAGTTTACCTTCGTACCTCATTTTTTCTTGGAGTATTGCCTTTTTTGTTATCTTCTGTTGCTCTTTAAAAGTTTCCCAGTGCTCCGGTTTCCCGCTCATCTTTGCTATGTTATACTTCTTCTCTTTTATTTTTATCCTGTCCTTTACTTCCGTCGTCAGCCATGGCTGCCCCTTATTCCCCTTAGGATCTTTCTTCCTCTTGGAATGAACCGATCCTGCACCTTTTGCATTATTCCCAGAAATACCTGCCATTGTTGTTCCACTATCTTCCCTGTTAGGGTATTGTTCCATTGAACTTTGGCCAGCTCCTCCCTCATAGCTCCATAGTTCCCTTTGTTCAACTGTAATACTGACACATCTGATTTTCCCTTCTCCTTCTCAAATTGTAGGTTAAAACATATCATATTATGGTCACTACCTCCTAATGGTTCCTTTACCTCGCGGTCCCTGATCAAATCCGTTTCATTGCACAACACTAAATCTAGAATTGCCTTCTCCCTGGTAGGCTCCAGTAGAAGCTGTTCTAAGAATCCATCTCGGAGGCACTCCACAAACTCCCTTTCTTGGGGTCCGGTACCATTCTGATTCTCCCAGTCTACCTGCATGTTGAAATCCCCCATGACAACTGTATCATTACCTTTGCGACATGCTAATTTTAACTCTTCATTCAACTTCCACCCTACATCCAGACTGCTGTTTGGGGGCCTGTAGGTAACTCCCATTAGGGTCCTTCTACCCTTAGAATTTCTCAGTTCTATCCATACTGACTCTACATCCCCAGATTCTATGTCCCTCCTCGCAAGGGACTGAATACCATTCCTCACCAACAGAGGCACCCCACCCATTCTGCCAGTCAGTCTGTCCTTTCGATAAGATGTATATCCTTGAATATTCATTTCCCAGGCCCTGTCCGCTTGAAGCCATGTCTCAGTTATTCCCATAACATCGTACTTGTCAATTTCCAACTGAGCCTCAAGCTCATCTACTTTATTCCTCGTACTTCGTGCATTCATATATAATACTTTTAAGTCGGTACTCCCCTCTCCTTTCATATCAATTTCTATTCACTTGGCCATACTGTATGATCTCTTCTTGAGCTTTCTACTCCATTGATTCTGTTGCCCTTTTTAACTTTTCTTATTTTCACTTTCCCTTTAACTCCATCCTTATATTTCCAGTTCATCCCCTCCCCCCCCACTACTTAGTTTAAACACATCCGTGTTGCAGTGGCAAACCTGTCTGCCAGAATGCTGGTCCCCCGCCTACTTTGGTCACTCTGCTATTAAAAGGTGCCATTAAACTGGGAAGAGTACAAAGGAAATTTAAGGATTTTTCTGCGATTCAAGATATGTTTTGGAGAGAGGTTCAGCAGGTTAGGACTTTATTCATCAGGGTGTAGGAGAATGAAGGGTGATCTTAAGGAAGTGCATGAAGAGCATAGATAGGGTAAATGTGCACCAAAGTTTGGGGAATTAAGAACTAGAGGGCATAGGTTTAAGGTGAGATTTAGTAGGGACCTGGGGGCAATCTCTTCACACTGAGTGTCATCAGAGGAAGCTGCCAGAGGAACTGGTTGAGGCAGGTTCATTAACATTTAAGACACTTGGTCAGGTATATGGATAGGAAAGGCTTAACAGGATGGGTATTTTGAGTGGGCATGGGCTAAGTTGGGCTGATGAGCCTATTCCTGTGATCTCTATGTCCATGACTATGACAGAAACTTTGAAAGGCATTTTTAGGTGAATGGATAGTCTATTTATCTCCAAAATTTCTACAGGTGCAGGTGTAGTTCTGTGGACTAGGCAGGAAATAAAATGTCCCAGCTATTTAAGAAAGGAGGGAGAGAGAAACTGGACACAACCAACTTGTTTGACTGATGTCAATACAGTAGTAGGGAAAATTCTATAAACATGAATGAAGAATTAAACAACAGAACACACTGAAATGGAAGGTAACATGGATTTTTGAAAGGGAAATTCTTTTTAACTAAGTCTGGAGTTCTTTGAGAATGTGACTAGTGGGATAAAATAAAGGAAACCAGTAAAGGCCACATACTTGGATTTCTAGTGTCTTTTGATAAAGCCCCACACAAATTAGAGCCACGCTAAGGTAGTAGTCAGCACAACACTATTACAGCTTGGGGCATCGGAGTTCAGAGTTCAGTTCTGAAACTGTCTATAAGGAGTTTGCATGTCCTCCCTGTGAACACATGAGTTCCCTTCAGATGCTGCAGTTTCCTCCCACATTCCAAAGAAGTGGCGGTTAGTAGGTTAATTGGTCATTGCAAGTTGTCCTGTGATTAAGCTAGGGTTAAATAAGTAGGTTGCTGGTTGGCGAGGCTCATTGGACCAAAAAGTTCTGGTCTGTGCTGTATCTCTAAGTAAATAATAGAATAAATAATAAAACGGGACATGGATGGGAACTGGTGTTTAGACAGAAAGCAAAGAGTGGGAATAATTATTTCCTTCTCAGTGTTTCAGGCTGTGACTAGTGTGTACAAAGAGAATCTGTGCATTGACCCCAGTTATTCACAATGAAGGGTCTTGGCCCAAAACATCAAATGTTTATTCCTCTCTATAGATGCTGCCTGACTTGCTGAGTTCCTCCAGCATTTTGTGTGTGTTTGATCAAGATTTCCAGCATCTACAGAATCTCTTGTGTTTATGATTCACAATCTAGATCAACAATTTCACTGAAGGGATCAAGTGTATTTCCCAGGTTTAGTCATGATACAAAGATTGGTGCGATTGTGAATGGGATGGAGGATGTCAGGAGGTTTCAGTGGGGGGGGGGGGAAGAATGTAGAACGTGAAACATTGTGAGGTTCTTCACTCTGACTCACAGAACAGAAAGGCAGAGTGCTTCCTAAGTGGGAGTGATGGGATGGTTTAATGCTCACATGGAGCTGGGCTACTTGTACACAATTATTGAAGGCCAACAGTGCAGCAGGGCATTAAGGTGATCAATGATATTACGTGAGGATTTAGATTCAGGAGTAAGGATGTCTTACTGCAGTTGTAATAGGGCCTTTGGGAAACTACACCTGGAGAAGCATGAACTATTTTGGCCTCTTGCCAAAGAAAGGTCCTATGGAATCTATCGAGAGAAATTTTTAAAAGTGGGATTAATGTAGGATTAGCATTAATAGGTGAATGATGGTCAACATGGGCTTGGCAGGCTGAAGGGTTGTTTCAGTGTAGTATCTCCTTGCATAAAGAACGATGGAAATTCATTGATTTTCACAAGAATGGTTCTAGTGGTGATGGCAAGATTGAGTCAACTGGCTCTCCACAGTTTAGAGCAGGGGTTTCCAATCAGGAAAAATGTGCCACTTGCTTAACGTTTGGTCTATGGAATAAAAATGGTTGAGGAGACCTGGTTTAAAAAAAATAGCTGGATGCAGGAAGAATTTATCCCCTGATTGACCAGCAGTTTGTGTGTGTTGCTTGTGATAAACGACGACAGACTGTCAGTGTGGATATAGGGAGGGGAATTAAAATGGCAGGCATTTGGGAACCCTAGATGGTCGTGGCAGACAGAACACAGCTAACTGGCCATGTAGCGGTCACCGTGTCAGCACATTGTCTCACCAATACAGAGTGGGACACCGGATACAATTAACAAAGAATGTGAATTCCTTATTCCTATTCACCAGCACATGTATGGCCTCATATTGTATCTATCTGTACAGGAAGGATGTCTTCCCTTGGAGGCCACTGTTAGAGAATAATGGTCGCTAACTTTGTCTTTCATCTAGAAATAGATAGAAATGGCAGAAAATAATGAAGTAATGCATGTGCTGCAATGAATAGAAATAAGGAATCCACATTCATCTCCTTCAACAGCTTTTTAAATGTCCTGTCATTCACAGAGATCTCTCTACCCCCAAACCCCTCTCCCTCCTCCTCTCCTCCCCATCTCCCTCTCCACTCTCCGTCACCCATCCTTGTTCTCTCCCAATCCCCTCCCCCTCTCCCTTTACCCCTTCCTCCCCTCTCCCTCTCCACTCTCCCTCTCCCCCTTTCCCCTCCCTCTCCCCTTCCCCTCTCCTCTTCCCCTCTCCCTCTTCTCCTCCCTCCCCCTTCCTCCCACTCTCCCTCACCCTTCCTTGTCCTCTCCCCTCCCCTCCTTCACCCTCTCCTACTCCCCTTCTTCTTCTCTGCCCTCCCTCTCCCCTTCCTCATGCTCTCCCTCTCACCTTTCCTCGTCCTCTCCCCCTCCTTAACCCTCTCCCTCTCCCCCACTCTCTCCCCCTCCCCCTCTTCCTCTCTCCCTCCCTCTCCCCTTCCTCCCCTCTTCTTCTCTCCCTCCCTCCTTCCTCTTCCCCTCCCTCACCCCCTTCCTCTCCCTCCCCTTTCTCATCCTCCCTCTCCCACACACACAAACAGCTCTTACTCCATCTCTTACACACATACAGACCCAAGTCTATCTTACAGTTGCAACTAATATTCAGCCTCCGTTTTGATAGACTCTGGCAATTCACTATGCTCTGTACACTTCCCCACACAGCCCAACCCCAGAAGCGGCCGTGCGAGTGCCCGAGACGAGCCAACACTGAGAACTCACGTCCTGCCCGACTGGCACAGCCAACTGCCCATCCGCGACCCCGAAAGCCCCGCTTCCACTCAGACATGGACTTTTCGCTCCGAAAGGCGAGAAGTCCAGATCCAGGTCCCGAAATCCGCAGACATCTATTAACGCCATGTCCTCGGAGAGTCCCGCCGCACAAAACGCAAGTGAAACTAACTCTGACACAGAAACCGACAGGATGCAAAACACGGACTGGGGCTGAGTGGGGGTAGGGGAATGAGAATAGGGGACCGGTCTGGGACAGTGGGAGTGGGGGAATGAGAATAGGGGACTGGTCTGGGACAGTGGGAGTGGGGGAATGAGAATAGGGGACCGGTCTGGGACAGTGGGAGTGGGGGAATGAGAATAGGGGACCGGTCTGGGACAGTGGGAGTGGGGGAATGAGAATAGGGGACCGGTCTGGGACAGTGGGAGTGGGGGAATGAGAATAGGGGACCGGTCTGGGACAGTGGGAGTGGGGGAATGAGAATAGGGGACCGGTCTGGGACAGTGGGAGTGGGGGAATGAGAATAGCAGACGGGTCTGGGACTGGGGGAGTGGGGGAATGAGAATAGGGGACTGGTCTGGGACAGTGGGAGTGGGGGAATGAGAATAGGGGACCGGTCTGGGACAGTGGGAGTGGGGGAATGAGAATAGGGGACTGGTCTGGGACAGTGGGAGTGGGGGAATGAGAATAGGGGACCGGTCTGGGACAGTGGGAGTGGGGGAATGAGAATAGGGGACCGGTCTGGGACAGTGGGAGTGGGGGAATGAGAATAGGGGACCGGTCTGGGACAGTGGGAGTGGGGGAATGAGAACAGGGGACCGGTCTGGGACAGTGGGAGTGGGGGAATGAGAATAGGGGACCGGTCTGGGACTGGGGGAGTGGGGGAATGAGAATAGGGGACTGGTCTGGGACAGTGGGAGTGGGGGAATGAGAATAGAGGACTGGTCTGGGACAGTGGGAGTGGGGGAATGAGAATAGGGGACTGGTCTGGGACAGTGGGAGTGGGGGAATGAGAAAAGGGGACCGGTCTGGGACAGTGGGAGTGGGGGAATGAGAATAGGGGACTGGTCTGGGACAGTGGGAGTGGGGGAATGAGAATAGGGGACCGGTCTGGGACAGTGGGAGTGGGGGAATGAGAATAGGGGACCGGTCTGGGACAGTGGGAGTGGGGGAATGAGAATAGGGGACCGGTCTGGGACAGTGGGAGTGGGGGAATGAGAATAGGGGACCGGTCTGGGACTGTGGGAGTGGGGGAATGAGAATAGGGGACTGGTCTGGGATGTGGGAGTGGGGGAATGAGAATAGGGGATGGGTCTGGGACAGTGGGAGAGTGGGAATGAGAATAGGGGATGGGTCTGGGACTGTGGGACTGGGGGAATGAGAATAGGGGATGGGT
Source organism: Hypanus sabinus (assembly GCF_030144855.1). NCBI lineage: Eukaryota > Metazoa > Chordata > Chondrichthyes > Myliobatiformes > Dasyatidae > Hypanus > Hypanus sabinus. The sequence continues at coordinate 149,071,575 of NC_082710.1, read as the reverse complement.
CTGGGACAGTGGGAGTGGGGGAATGAGAATAGGGGACCGGTCTGGGACAGTGGGGGTGGGGGAATGAGAATAGGGGACTGGTCTGGGATGGGGGAGTGGGGGAATGAGAATAGGGGATGGGTCTGGGACAGTGGGAGTGGGGGAATGAGAATAGGGGACTGGTCTGGGACAGTGGGAGTGCGGGAATGAGAATAGGGGATGGGTCTGGGACTGTGGGACTGGGGGAATGAGAATAGCAGACGGGTCTGGGACTGGGGGAGTGGGGGAATGAGAATAGGGGACTGGTCTGGGATGTGGGAGTGTGGGAATGAGAATAGGGGACTGGTCTGGGATGTGGGAGTGGGGGAATGAGAATAGGGGATGGGTCTGGGACAGTGGGAGTGTGGGAATGAGAATAGGGGATGGGTCTGGGACTGTGGGACTGGGGGAATGAGAATAGGGGATGGGTCTGGGACAGTGGGAGTGGGGGAATGAGAATAGGGGACCGGTCTGGGACAGTGGGAGTGGGGGAATGAGAATAGGGGACCGGTCTGGGACAGTGGGAGTGGAGGAATGAGAATAGGGGATGGGTCTGGGACTGTGGGAGTGGGGGAATAAGAATAGGGGACCGGTCTGGGTCTGTGGGAATGGGTGAATGAGAATAGGGGACCAGTCTGGGACTGTGGGAGTGGGTGAATGAGAATAGGGGACCGGTCTGGGACAGTGGGAGTGGGGGAATGAGAATAGGAGACCAGTCTGGGAGTGGGAGAATGAGAATAGGGGACCGGTCTGGGACTGTGGGAATGGAGGAATGAGAATAGGGGACCGGTCTGGGACTGTGGGAGTGGGGGAATGAGAATAGGGGACCAGTCTGGGACAGTGGGAGTGGGGGAATGAGAATAGGGGACCGGTCTGGGACAGTGGGAGTGGGGGAATGAGAACAGGGGACCGGTCTGGGACAGTGGGAGTGGGGGAATGAGAATAGGAGATGGGTCTGGGACAGTGGGAGTGGGGGAATAAGAATAGGGGATGGGTCTAGGACAGTGGGAGTGGGGGAATGAGAATAGGGGACCGGTCTGGGACAGTGGGAGTGGGGGAATGAGAATAGGGGACCGGTCTGGGAGTGGGGGAATGAGAATAGGGGACCGGTCTGGGACTGTGGGAGTGGAGGAATGAGAATAGGGGACTGGTCTGGGACTGTGGGAGTGGGGGAATGAGAATGGGGGACCGGTCTGGGACAGTGGGAGTGGGGGAATGAGAATACTATATATAGTATTTTTTTAGCTCAAGCTGGTGAAACTTGTGGAACAGGCATAGCCAAGCGCTTTCATATCACAATTGCTAGGAAATTTCAGATTATTCCACTAGTGTTTAGAATTCTGAAGATTTGCATTAACATTGCTGTGTAGCCTTAATTGTGTAGACTTTATGATGAATCTATTTGTAGATATTACTACTGTGACAATGTAGATATAACCTGTCCGTGTTCCATCACGAACAGGGTACACATTGAATTTTTAATTCAGCATATCTCTGGTGTTTCTCACATGGATTTCTATATATTATGTGTGTTGAATAGCTATAACTATTAAATAAGTTGTTTTTGCTTGTTTATCCTGTATTATTATTTCATTTTTCCTTAGTCCATTCTGTTTGGTGTGGTTATTCATTGATTATAACCATATAACTATTACAGCACGGAAACAGGCCATCTTGGCCCTCCTAGTCTGTGCCAAACTCTTAATCTCACCTAGTCCCACCTACCCGCACTCAGCCCATAACCCTCCACTCCTTTCCTGTCCATATACCTATCCAATTTTACCTTAAATGACACAACTGAACTGGCCTCTGCTACTTCTACAGGAAGCTCATTCCACACAGCTATCACTCTCTGAGTAAAGAAATACCCCCTCGTGTTTCCCTTAAACTTCTGCCCCCTAACTCTCAAATCATGTCCTCTCGTTTGAATCTCCCCTACTCTCAATGGAAACAGCCTATTCACGTCAACTCTATCTATCCCTCTCAAAATTTTAAATACCTCGATCAAATCCCCCCTCAACCTTCTACGCTCCAATGAATAGAGACCTAACTTGTTCAACCTTTCCCTGTAACTTAAGTGCTGAAACCCAGGTAACATCCTAGTAAATCGTCTCTGCACTCTCTCTAATTTATTGATATCTTTCCTATAATTCAGTGACCAGAACTGCACACAATATTCTAAATTTGGCCTTACCAATGCCTTGTACAATTTTAACATTACATTCCAACTTCTGTACTCAATGCTTTGATTTATAAAGGCCAGCGTTCCAAAAGCCTTCTTCACCACCCCATCTACATGAGACTCCACCTTCAGGGAACTATGCACTGTTATTCCTAGATCTCTCTGTTACTCTGCATTCCTCAATGCCCTACCATTTACCCTGTATGTTCTATTTGGATTATTCCTGCCAAAATGTAGAACCTCACACTTCTCAGCATTAAACTCCATCTGCCAACGTTCAGCACATTCTTCTAACTGGCATAAATCTCCCTGCAAGCTTTGAAAACCCACCTCATTATCCACAACACCTCCTACCTTAGTATCATTGGCATACTTACTAATCCAATTTACCACCCCATCATCCAGATCATTATATTGTGTTTTTTGTATTTACTATGAATGTTCGTAAGAAAACGAATCTCAGGGTTGTATATGGTGATATGTATGTACTTTGATAATAAATTTATTTTGCACTTTGGAACCGGGAGTCTGGTGGACTAGAAGCGGTGGAAGTAGGGCACTGGTGGACAGGGGGAGTAGGAGACTGGGGACGTTGGCCTGCGATCTGATCTCCTGGTCCTGGACACGAGGGACGGGGCCGTGACCAGGGAAGTAGGTCCTGAGGAACAGGTCTGCAAGGGGAGGACGATGATTATAGGGGATAGGAGCAGGAGTTTGGAGCTCTGAGGGAATTGAACTGAGGGGCCCCAGTGGGACCGGGGTGTCTAATCCTCCCAGTCAGAGTCGGGTCTGTGTCTGTGACTAAATCTAGAGCAGTCTGCGAAATGGGACTGGCTGATTTTTTTTCGGGGTGCTCGTACAATCAGCACGGTCTGTGGTCATTGAGTTCAGAGATGATTGAGGTTGTGACAGTGTTTTGCCTGAGTTTCAGTGCCCCCTGATCTCACTGACCCCCACCCCGCCCCCGGACCGGCTGTGACTCCGCCCACTGTTCTGCCGCTGAAAGTGTTAACATCGCAGCCCCAGCGGTTTGTTCACTCTCACACTTGTCCCTGAGCACACCCGCTGACTCTGTACATGTGTTACTATATCACACCTGCCCGTTTCACAGGGCACACTCGCAGCCCCCGTACGCGTTTAACTCTCTCACACCTGCCCCCGTACGCGTTTAACTCTCTCACACTCGCAGCCCCCGTACGTGTTTAACTCTCTCACACCTGCCCCCGTACGCGTTTAACTCTCTCACACCTGCCCCCGTACGCGTTTAACTCTCTCACACCTGCCCCTGTACGCGTTTAACTCTCTCACACCTGCCCCTGTACGCGTTTAACTCTCTCACACCTGCCCCTGTACGCGTTTAACTCTCTCACACCTGCCCCAGTACGCGTTTAACTCTCTCACACCTGCCCCTGTACGCGTTTAACTCTCTCACACCTGCCCCTGTACGCGTTTAACTCTCTCACACCTGCCCCTGTACGCGTTTAACTCTCTCACACCTGCCCCAGTACGCGTTTAACTCTCTCACACCTGCCCCAGTACGCGTTTAACTCTCTCACACCTGCCCCCGTACGCGTTTAACTCTCTCACACCTGCCCCCGTACGCGTTTAACTCTCTCACAGCTGCCCCCGTCTCCATGCGCGCACACGGTGCAAACAGCAAGTTTGCCAGACATTATCAGCCAATGAGCAGCCGGAGTTTGCTTTGTCATCAGTTGCCGGGCAGGATCGGCGTGTACAGGTTAGCTCCGCTCCTCGCACATGACCGGACGCTCAACTGTAACCCGCTCATTGTGAAACTAGTGTCAACCGTAAACAGACAGTCACCACATTTCAAATAGATGTCAAAGGTACATTTAATGTCAGAGAAATGTATACGATCTACATCCTGAAATACTTTTTCTTCGCAACCGTCCATAAAAACAGAGGAGTGCCCCAAAGAATGAATGTTAAATGTTAGAACCCCAAAGCCCCTCTAATTCCCCCTCCCACGCGTAAGCATCAACAAAGCAAGAACCCTCCTCCCCCACCAGCAAAAAAAGTATCAGCACCACCCCCAACTGAACACTCAATAAAGACACAGACTTGCGGTGCCCCAAAGATTACTCGTTCACCCGGTAATTCGACATACCACAGGCTCTCCCTCTCCCTAATAAGGGAAAAAGAGGTGTCTCCGTTTCACCGGAGTTTATTTCAGACTCCGAAATTCTGAGCTTTCAGCTATCAGGTATAGATAGGACATTGGACAGTTCAGCATGGAACAAGCCCAGAATGTCCGCGACAAATCAAACCTGTGCCTTCTACTACACGGTGGCCATATCTCTCTGTTGCCTGCAGATCTATGTGCCTGTCTCATGGCCTCTTAAATTCACTTTGAAATCTGCTTCCTCCACCACGTCTGGCAATGAATTCCCAGGTGTGTCAAAAAGACTTTGAATCATAGAACTCTATAGCTGAGAAACAGGCTGTTTGGCCCATCTAGTCTAGTCAAACCAATAATCTGCCTCGTCCCATTGAACTGCAGCTGGTCCATAGCACCCTCCCTCCATATCCCGCCCCATCTATGTACCTATCCAAATTTCTCTTAAATGTAGAAACTGAACACTCTACTGCCCAGTGAAGTTCCCCTTAAATATTTCACCTTTCACCCTTTACCCATGACCTTTAGTTCTAGTCTCACCAAACATAAGTGGAAAAAGCCTGCTTACATTTACCCTATCTACACCCCTCATAATTGTGTACACCTCTATCAAATCTCCCCTCATTCTCCTACACTCTAAGGAATGAAATGCTAACCTATTCAACCTCTCCCTATAACTCGGATCCTCAAATCCTGGTAACTCCTTTGTAAATTTTCTCTGCCATCTTTCAACCTTATTTACATCTTATCTGTAGGTAGGTGACCAAAACTACACACAACACTCCAAATTAGGCCTCACCAATGTCTTACACAACAACCTATCTCCAGTACTCAATACTTTGATTTATGAAGGCCAATGCACCAAAAGCTCTCTTTATGACCCTATCTACGTATGAGGAATTATAGATTTGTATTTCCAGATCCGATCCCTCTGTTCTACCACACTCCTCAGTGCACTACTGCTCATTGTGAAAGGCCTACCGTGATTGGCCCTCCAGAAGTGCAACACCTCACCATTGCCTGCATTCAATTCCATCTGCCATTTGTCTGCCCATTTTCCCAGCTGGTCTAGATTCCCCTACAAGCTTTGAAATCTCCCTCGCTGTCCAGTATACCCTCAGTCTTGGTGTCATCGCCAAACTTGCTGATCCAGTTTACTGCATTGACATCCAGGTTGTTAATATAGATGGCAAACAACAAGAGACCAGCACCAATCCCCATGGCACACCACTAGTCACAGGCCTCCAGTCAGAGAGGCAACCATCAACTACCACTCTGTGACTTCTGCCACAAAGCTAATGTTCCCAACTTTTATTATGGCATAGTCCCCTACCATTAATCCTGTGGACCCAGGCTGGGAACCCTGAACTAATCAAATTTACTACCAGATCCTGAATGCCAAGTGACTTAACCAACCTCCCATGCAGTACTTGTCAAAGGCCTTGCTGAAGTACTAACCCTTGTATATCAGTTAAACTTTTCCCCTCTAACCTCAAACTTATGTCCCACAGTGTTTCACATTTCCACTCTGGGAAAAACATCTCTACCCTCTCATAACTCTACAAACCTTTATCAAGTCTCCCTTCGGCCTCCAACACTCTGGAGCAAACAGCCCAAGTTCAACCTCTCCTTACAGGCATGTCCTCTAATTCAGACAGCTTCTCTGCACCTTTTCCACATCTTTTCCACAGCTCCAAATCCTACCTTTAATGGGGTGACCAGAACTGTACAGTAACCCTCAGGTTTTAAAATGGATTGAAGGGACATTACTGAAGAGTAAATAGCGAGGGTTTAGAGGTAGAGTGCAGTTCCCTTCACACTGGCCCTTCACACATTCCTGGCATCAGACAAATGGTGGAAATCTCTTACATGCTCTGAGGTTTAGGCGTAAAGGGAGGGTCACTCTGAAATCTGTGATGGGACATTGTGGGGGAGCTTCACTCTGTGTTTCACCCCGGGAGTGTGTGATGAGACCGTGTGGAGGGAGCTTCATCTGTATTTCACCCCGGGAGTGTGTGATGAGACCCTGAGGAGGGAGCTTCACTCTGTGTTTCAACCCGGGAGTGTGTGATGAGACAGTGTGGAGGGAGCTTCACTCTGTGTCTGACCCCGGGAGTGTGTGATGAGACCATGAGGAGGGAGCTTCACTCTGTGTTTTATCCCGGGAGTGTGTGATGAGACCATGAGGAGGGAGCTTCACTCTGTGTTTTATCCCGGGAGTGTGTGATGAGATAGTGTGGAGGGAGCTTCACTCTGTGTCTGACCCCGGGAGTGTGCGATGAGACCGTGTGGAGGGAGCTTCACTCTGTGTTTCACCCCGGGAGTGTGTGATGAGACCATGAGGAGGGAGCTTCACTCTGTGTTTTATCCCGGGAGTGTGTGATGAGACCGTGTGGAGGGAGATTCACTCTGTGTTTCACCCCGGGAGTGTGTGATGAGACCGTGTGGAGGGAGCTTCACTCTGTGTTTCACCCCGGGAGTGTGTGATGAGACCATGAGGAGGGAGCTTCACTCTGTGTTTTACCCCGGGAGTGTGTGATGAGACCGTGTGGAGGGAGGTTCACTCTGTGTTTTATCCCGGGAGTGTGTGATGAGACCGTGTGGAGGGAGATTCACTCTGTGTTTCACCCCGGGAGTGTGTGATGAGACCGTGTGGAGGGAGCTTCACTCTGTGTTTTATCCCGGGAGTGTGTGATGAGACCATGAGGAGGGAGCTTCACTGTGTTTTACCCCGGGAGTGTGTGATGAGACCGTGTGGAGGGAGGTTCACTCTGTGTTTCACCCCGGGAGTGTGTGATGAGACCCTGAGGAGGGAGCTTCACTCTGTGTTTCAACCCGGGAGTGTGTGATGAGACAGTGTGGAGGGAGCTTCACTCTGAGTCTGACCCCGGGAGTGTGTGATGAGACCATGTGGAGGGAGCTTCACTCTGTGTTTCACCCCGGGAGTGTGTGATGAGACCGTGTGGAGGGAGCTTCACTCTGTGTCTGACCCCGGGAGTGTGTGATGAGACCATGTGGAGGGAGCTTCACTCTGTGTTTCACCCCGGGAGTGTGTGATGAGACCGTGTGGAGGGAGGTTCACTCTGTGTTTCACCCCGGGAGTGTGTGATGAGACCCTGAGGAGGGAGCTTCACTCTGTGTTTCAACCCGGGAGTGTGTGATGAGACAGTGTGGAGAGAGCTTCACTCTGAGTCTGACCCCGGGAGTGTGTGATGAGACCATGTGGAGGGAGCTTCACTCTGTGTTTCACCCCGGGAGTGTGTGATGAGACCGTGTGGAGGGAGCTTCACTCTGTGTCTGACCCCGGGAGTGTGTGATGAGACCATGTGGAGGGAGCTTCACTCTGTGTTTCACCCCGGGAGTGTGTGATGAGACCGTGTGGAGGGAGGTTCACTCTGTGCTTTACCCCTTTTTTATTATACAAAATATCTTTATTATAATTTCAGTGCTATATATACAAACCAGTGACTAAAACAATTACTACACTGCAAATCCACAATACACATTAAACCAAAATGTTTCCATTTCTGTCAATGATGGCAATTACCCCCCACAGAGCCCAACAGTCCCGGCCTGCCTCTAAGGTCGCCGTGGACTGTGCGTGTTCCTTCTCAATATTTACCCGGGCATGAACATACCCCCTCAACATTGCCAGGCAGTCTTCCCGGGCAGATCCTCCTGCCACCCGTTTCCAAGACCCCCAGATGGCTGATTTCGCCAGCCCCAGGAGCCAGCTGACAAGGACATCGTCATCCCTCCGCGCCCCCTCCTTACTGGATGACCGTATATAAATAGGGTGGGGCTAAAATGCAACCAGAAGGCGAGAAGCAGCCCAGGCAATTACTCAAAAAGGGGCTGCAGCCTTGCACACTCCAGGTACACAGGAAGAACCCCCTCGTAAAGGGACTTCCAGTGGGGACCCTCCTCACCTCGAGGTGGAAAGACTGAACACCATGGCGTGCCGGGACGGTGGACAAGGGCTGGGAAGTGGAAGGTGTGGAGCAGCAGCCCAAACAGGTACCTCCTACTTGCATCCCTGAATAGGATTGTGGGTGTCGAGGAGAGACGGCTCAAGTTGTGTGGACTTGGCTCTCGGATAAGATTGCGGAGCCTGGACCCAACAAGCAGCTCAGCCTGAGTTGGTCCACACCCCTTAGCCGCACCGACATCCCTTGAGGTAGGGCAAGGGTTGGCCAGGATTCCGCCCTCTGCCAGAGGAGGGGATTCCCAACCTGAGGCAACCACGTTCCAGACTCTCAGCAGGTCCTGATGGAAGCCAGACAGACTCCGCAAAGCAGCACAGCTGTCGCCCGCCGCATATCTTCGTGAAGACAGAGTGCTGCTATCTCCGGAGGAAGAATGTCGCCAACACGTGCCACCTGGGAGGGTGCTCGGCGTACAGGAATCTCTACAGAGCCGCCAGTCGCGTATGTACACACACCAGTGATTATCCGCCCTCTCCCACTGGGAGACTTAAGACCGTTGTGGAGACCCAGTGTTTTCTGTTACCCCAGAAGAAGTCCACTAACTTCCTCTGCATTCTTGCCACAAAGGGGGCAGGAGGGGCCAAGGTGACCATCCGGTACCACAACATGGAGGCCACCAGCTGATTTATGACGACCACTCTGCCTTGATAGGAAAGCACTCTGAGAAGGCCTGACCAGCGCCCCAGCGGGGCCATGACTTTCGTCTCCAGGTCCTGTCTGTTCGCCAGCCAGGTCTCCTCAGAAGGACTCAGGTAGACCCCCAGACAGAGGAGACGCCTGGTGCTCCACTCAAAAGCTCTCATCTCCTCCGGCAGGGAGTCCACCTGCCACTGACCCACTAAGAGTCCGGAACATTTCGCCCAGTTGATCCTAGCGGAGGATGCCGCCGAGAAAACTTCTTGACACTCGCGCATCCTCCACAGGCCACTGGGATCTGTCACCATGAGGAGTACATCGTCGGCGCAGGCCGAGAGGACGACCTCGATGTCCGGTTCATGCAGAACCTCGGTGTTTTACCTCGGGAGTGTGTGTGATTGGACGGTGTGGAGGGAGCTTCACTCTGTGTTTCACCTCGGGTGTGATGAGACCGTGTGGAGGGAGCTTCACTCTGTGTTTCACCCCGGGAGTGTGTGATGGGATGGTGTGGAGGGAGATTCACTCTGTGTCTGACCCCGGGAGTGTGTGATGGGATGGTGTGGAGGGAGATTCACTCTGTGTCTGACCCTGGGAGTGTGTGATGAGACAATGAGGAGGGAACTGTTCCTGTGTTGTTCTATGTGATTGGTTGAATTTAATCTGTTTATGAATTTAGAAACAAATTAATGAAAAGCTGGAGTTCGCGATGGTCTGATATAAACTGTTTGACGAATGGGCGGTGTCTCATCAAGACAAGGTGTTATCTGAACCTCAATCTGCTGTAAATTGTGAGCTCGGCGGGGTCCGATCGGCGAGCAGAAACGATCCTGTTCAGAAAGATCTGCCCCGACAACTGGTGACGCGACAGATGCCGGGTGCTCATTGGCTGTTGGTACATTCGCGGTTAACGTAGCGTGTTATGTCAAGCATTGCAGTTAAACACAATAGATGTATTCAAAGTGTTAACGTCAGTAAAAGGGCAAAGGTTAAATGAAGGGCGGGAGTGGTTGGTCAGTGCTCCAGGGTACAGAGCCCTCAGCAGTGATGGGGGGTGGGGGCGGTAGGGAAGGGGTATCGGAGACGCCTTTCCCTCACTGACCTTTGTGGATGGAGATCCTGGGTCATCCCTTTGCTGAGGTGTACCGTACAACAGACTCTTCTTTTAATTTCAAAACTAAACTTTATTCATAATAAAACATATAAGATATAGAGAGCTGAATTAGGCCATTCTGCCCATCTAGTCTGCTTTCAGCATAGCTAATCCTGGATCCCACTCAACCTCATACACCTGCCTTCTCCCCATATCCTTTGATGCCCTGACTGATCAGAAAATGATCAACTTCCGCCTTAAATATAGGCTAGGATGACCTCCACCACAGTCTGTGGCAGAGCATTCCACAGATTTACTACTCTCTGGCTAAAAAAATTCCTCCTTACCTCTGGTTGCCCCTCAGTTTTGAGGCTATGCCCTCTAGTTCTGGATACCTACCCACTATAGGAATCATCCTCTCCACATCCACCTTAGTCAGTCCTTTCAAAATTCAGTAGATTTCAATGAGATCCCTTCATTCATCTAAATTCCAGTGAGTACAGGCCCAAAGCTATCAAACACTTAATGTGAATAAGTGTGAGGTTATCCACTTTGGGAGTAAGAACAGGAAGGCAGATTATTATCTGAACGGTGTAGAGTTAGGTAAGGGAGAAATACAAAGAGATCTAGGAGGCCTTGTTCATCAGTCACTGAAGGTGAATGAGCAAGTGCAGCAGGCAGTGAAGAAGGCTAATGGAATGTTGGCCTTTATTACAAAGGGAATTGAGTACAATAGCAAGGAAATCCTCTTGCATTTGTACAGAGCCTTGGTGAGACTACACCTGGAGTATTGTGTACAATTTTGGTCTCCAGGGTTAAGGAAGGACATCCTGGCTGTAGAGGAAGTGCAGCGTAGATTCACAAGGTTAATTCCTGGGATGTCCGGACTGTCTTACGCAGAGAGGTTAGAGAGACTGGGCTTGTACACGCTGGAATTAAGGAGATTGAGAGGGGATTTGATTGAAACATATAAGTTTATTCAGGAATTGGACAAGATAGAGGCAGGAAATATGTTCCAGATGCTGGGAGAGTCCAGTACCAGAGGGCATGGTTTGAGAATAAGGGGTAGGTCATTTAGGATAGAGTTAAGGAAAAACTTCTTCTCCCAGAGAGTTGTGGGGGTCTGGAATGCACTGCCTCAGAAGGTAGTTGAGGCCAATTCTCTGGATGCTTTCAAGAAGGAGCTAGATAGGTATCTTATGGATAGGGGAATCAAGGGATATGGGGACAAGGCAGGAACCGGGTATTGATAGTAGATGATCAGCCATGATCTCAGAATGGCGGTGCAGGCTCGAAGGGCCAAATGGTCTACTTCTGCACCTATTGTTTATCATCTATTGTCTATATGTTAACCCCTTCATTCCTGGAATCATCCTTCTGAACCTCCTCCGGACTTTCTCCAATAATAAAACATCCTTTCTGAGATATGGGGCCCAAAACTGTTGACAATGCTCCAAGTGCAGCCTGACTAAAATGAAAACTAAGTGTAACCATTTTACATTCTCCATCATGTTAATGCATTCTGTAGGGTTGACTTATTAGAAATACATAGCATTCTCAGCCTTCATACAACCCCTGCTCTGATACACAATTTCAGTGTTTGAGGTCAGTCCAATTGTAGATGAAATTTGAATTGGGAAATTTAAAATAATGAGGAAGTAAGTGATTGCTGCAAAAAGTATATGGAATTGCTTCACATAATCATTGAGTACGTGGTAAATAAAACATTGCTATTACAAATTCTGCAGCCGAGTTTCGCACGTTTGGGGACATTACAGCGGTCAGCAGACCTGGAGAGGAATGGGATAACATCGTCCTGAGCTTTTCCTATTTCAAAAAAAAACTTTATTCATAACACAACATACAAAATAACAAGAAATTGCAAAACTTTTACATCGACAGTCATTATTTTTAATACTGTTAGGCCCAATGCTGAACTGATTCCACAATATATGGACTTACTCTTAAGGACTCTACTGCTTGTGTTCTCAATATTTATTGCTTATTTATTATTATTATTATTTTTAATATTTGCTCAGTTTGTTGTCTTTTGTACACTGGCTGTCCATCTTTGTTGTTGTGGTTTTTCATTGATTCTACTGTGAATGCCTTCATCAAAATGAATTTCAGGCTACTATATGATGGCATATACGTACTTCGATAATAAATTTACTCTGAAGTTGTTCTTTGAAACATTGCACCATATCCCATCAGATGGGATATTCCTTTCATTGTTCAACAGATTGCCCACACAACTGTGCTCCTCCACGTACAGGAGGAGAGATCCTGACTGTGGTCCTTACCAACAGAGCCTTTGCATTGGCTGCTCTGAGCCAATGTACATACCACAGCCCGTGCTCCTGCAGCCTGGGCTATGTCACTCTGTATTATTTCCTTATGGTCATCTTGCCTTGTTGGAGGACCAACATGGTTTGGTCCTCCAGTGAGCTGATGAGCTTCCAGCAGCATCTGATGTCTGTCTCAGTGTGTGCCCCTTGGGAACAGTCCATAGATCAGAGTCCGCTGCTTGGACACGTAGATGAAGAGGCAGCAGTTTGCAAGTAGAGCTGCATCAGGGAAGTGGGGAATATTTAACTGTGAAATAGGCAGAGGTGAAGGCCAACGTGTTCCTGTAAGGATAAAGGAGAGTCAGCAGATTTATAGATTCAAAGTACATTTATTATCAAAGGATGCATGCTGTCTGCAACCCTGACATTTGTCTTCCCCACAGAGAGCCATGAAACAAAGAAAAGCAAACAGCATACAGAAGTGAACAGAAAGCAGAAACACATCATAACATGAACAACAGCGTCCCATCCACAAACCGTGTCAATTAAACCTTGCAAAGACCCAGTACTCCAACACCTTCCTCCAACAGCAGCGAGGGAGAAAGGGACCATTCAAACACTGGGATTCCTTCGGGAACAGTGAGTGAGAGGGAGGGAGAGAGAGAGACTGTCACACGCAGACACCTTCCTCCGGGAACAGTGAGTGAGAGGGATAGAGAGACTGTCACACGCAGACACCTTCCTCCGGGAACAGTGAGTGAGAGGGAGAGAGAGACTGTCACACGCAGACACCTTCCTCCGGGAACAGTGAGTGAGAAGGAGAGAGAGACTGTCACACGCAGACACCTTCCTCGGGAATAGTGAGTGAGAGGGAGAGAGAGACTGTCACACGCAGACACCTTCCTCCGGGAACAGTGAGTGAGAGGGAGAGAGAGACTGTCACACGCAGACACCTTCCTCCGGGAATAGTGAGTGAGAGGGAGAGAGAGACTGTCACACGCAGACACCTTCCTTCGGGAATAGTGAGTGAGAGGGAGAGAGAGACTGTCATACGCAGACACCTTCCTCCGGGAACAGTGAGTGAGAGGGAGAGAGAGACTGTCACACGCAGACACCTTCCTCCGGGAATAGTGAGTGAGAGGGAGAGAGAGACTGTCACACGCAGACACCTTCCTCCGGGAACAGTGAGTGAGTGAGAGGGAGAGAGAGACTGTCACACGCAGACACCTTCCTCCGGGAATAGTGAGTGAGAGGGAGAGAGAGACTGTCACACGCAGACACCTTCCTCCGGGAACAGTGAGTGAGTGAGAGGGAGAGAGAGACTGTCACACGCAGACACCTTCCTCCGGGAACAGTGAGTGAGAGGGAGAGAGAGTCTGTCACACGCAGACACCTTCCTCCGGGAACAGTGAGTGAGAGGGAGAGAGAGACTGTCACACGCAGACACCGTCCTCCGGGAACAGTGAGTGAGAGGGAGAGAGAGACTGTCACACGCAGACACCTTCCTCCGGGAATAGTGAGTGAGAGGGAGAGAGAGACTGTCACACGCAGACACCTTCCTCCGGGAACAGTGAGTGAGAGGGAGAGAGAGACTGTCACACGCAGACACCTTCCTCCGGGAATAGTGAGTGAGAGGGAGAGAGAGACTGTCACACGCAGACACCTTCCTCCGGGAACAGTGAGTGAGAGGGAGAGAGAGACTGTCACACGCAGACACCTTCCTCCGGGAATAGTGAGTGAGAGGGAGAGAGAGACTGTCACACGCAGACACCTTCCTCTGGCAGCAGCCAGCGAGAGGCTGGTGGACGCCGCTGAACTCTCGCTTGCCCTCAGCACCATCCTCCATGATTTCAATAGTCCTCAGCACTTTAATCAGCGAGATCAGAGAGAAATAGATTAAATCTCGGGCTCGTGCCCCATCTCCTGACTTCTTGGCCTCAAGGCTGCGTACCTGACGGAAACCCTTGGAGACAGCAAAGCAGCAGATCGCTCAGTCGGCCCAGAATCAAACTGTAGATCTCAGGCTCCAACAGTAGCAGAGCCACATTTGGAAGAAAAAGAAGTGAAATGAAGTAGTTTTGTGAAACATCTGGAGGATGTCATCCTTGGTCGCGTTGTTCTCAGGTGCCATCTTGTTCTGGTGGTAAAAATTGGACATTTATGGTCGTTCAGGGATATAGAACATTGAGGGAAGGGGTAACCAGGGGAAGAGCAGAGGCTTACTAGTGGCCAAAGGGGCAACCTGTGTGTGACGTCTGAAATGCATAGCTGTCATCTGTAGTCATCAGGAGAAGGACAGTGGATCTGGAGAGTTCAGAAAAGGCGGACAGTGAAATTCCAAAACACGTTACTGTATTAAAAAGGTCAAGTTTAATTGTTATTCAACCATACTCATGAATACAGCCAAATGAAATAGCATCCCCCGGGGCCAAGTGTAAAACACAGCAGCATCAGTCTCACACACACAGCACATCTAGCACATACCATTATCATAGCAGAAAAATGTACAGTCACAAAAATACTATGAAAAAATAAAAATATAGCCCAAGACCCTGAATGTCAGGGCCAGTAGATTGGTGGTGCATGGACGTTATCCTGGAGCTACATTTCTGGAAGAACGAGCTGACAGCAGTTCCTCAGTCGGGAATGCTGCTGCACTCAGCCAGCTCTGGTGTGCCCTTCCCCGACAGCCACAACGGGCCACCCTGAGGCATGAGGTCATTGTCTGTGCAACAACCAAGCCAATGCAGCTCCTCACCCCCACCCCGCTGTCGCTCGTGGCAAAGAAACGGTGAATCGGACTCACAGTATTCTACATTTAAGAAGGAAATATTGGATGTTTCTATCTTACGGACAAGTGGATTAAATCTCCAGAAGCTTTCTGGGATCCTGACAGAGAGCTGGACACAGGTGGTTCCAGATAACTGGAGGACTGCAAATATGGTTTCTTTACTCAAGAGCAGCTAGGAAAGGTCAGGTAATGGGTAACTATAGGCCAGAGAACTAATGTTAGAGGTAGCAAGATTTCAGCAAATATTTCTGATGGACAGGATTTGTCTACAATTGGAAAGGTAGGGTTAAATCCTTGACTTTCTGACCAACATCACTCAATCAACAAGGATAGGAAACAACACCTCCACCACGATTCTGGACACTGGTTCTCCCCAAGTTTGCATCCTCAGTCATCCTGAGATGGTTGACAGCTTCAAGTTCCTGGGTGTGAACATCACCAATAGCCTGTCCTGGTCCAACCACATTGGTGTCGTGGCTCAGAAAGCTCACCAATGCCTCTTCTTCGTAAGGGGTCTAAAGAAAATCTTGCGTGTCCCCATCAACCCTTACCAGCTATTATCAATGCTCCATTGAAAGCATTCTGTCTGGATGGAAGCTTTATGCATGCCAACTGCACTGCAGAGAGTTGTGGATAGTAGTGGAGAGTCTCCTCCTTGGACTCTATCTGTCTTGTTACGGTAGCCACTATAATCAAATACCCCACCCACCCCGGGCATTGTTTCTTCTCCACCTCACATCTGGGAGAAGAAACAAAAGTCTGAAAGCACATCACCAGCCTCAAGGGCAGCTTCTATCCCAGTGTTCTCAGACAGACAAATATATGGACCGCTTAAATGAAAAGATTCTTGACCTCACAAGTTATCTCATATTAGATCATTGCACCATAAGACCATGAAGGAGAGCTAGGCCATTTGGCCCATCACATCTGCTGTCCCATTCGATCACGGCGATTCATTATCCCTCTCAAACCCATTCTCCTGCCTTTTCCACATAGTGTTTGATGCCCGGGCAAATCAAGAACCTATCAACCTCACTTTAAATATACCCAGTGACTTGCCTCCACAGCTGTTTGTGGCAACAAATTCCACAGATTTACTACCCTCTTTTTAAATGATTCCTACTCATCTGTGTTCTAAAGGGATGACCCTCCATTCTGAGGCTGTATCCTCTGGTCTTAGACTTCCCCACTTATATGAAACATCCTCTCCACATCCACTCTAAGTTGGTCTTCCCATATTCAATAGGTTTCAAAGAGATTCTGCCCTCATTCTTCTGAACTCTAGTGCATGCTGGCCCAGAACCAACAAATGCTCCTAATACATTAACCCTTTCAGTTCCAGAATCATTCTGATGAACCTCCTCTGGACCCTCTCCAATGCCAGCACATATTTTCTTAGATAAGGAGCCCAAAACTGCTCACAATACTCCAACTGTGGTCTTATTGAATGGCAGTGCAGGCTCGATGGGCCAGATGGCCTACTCCTGCTCCGATCTCTTCTGTTCTTATGACCAATGCCTTAAAAAGCCTTAGTGTTATATTTGTGCTCTGATATTCTAGTCCTTGCAAAATTAATGCCAAAATTGGAGACAATATTCCCTCTGGTGGGTGTATCCAGAACTAGAGGGCACAGCCATAAAATTGAGGGGCAAGCATTTAGAACAGAAGTAAGGAGGAATATTTTTAGCCAGAGAGTGGTGAACCTGTAAAATGCTCTGCACAGACTGTGGTGGAGGCCAAGTCTGTGGGTATATTTAAAATGGAAGTTGATCACTTCCTGGTTGGTTGGGACATCAAGGGATATGGTGAGAGGGCAGATGTATGGGGTTGATTGGGATCTGGGATCAGCAATGATGAAATGATGGGCTGAATGGCCTAATTCTGCTCCTATGTCTTACAAGTATAAGAACATAAGAAATAGGAGCAGGAGTAGGCCATCTAGCCCATTAAACCTGCTCCATCATTCAGTAAGATCTGGCCATAGACTCATCTCCATCTACCTGCCTTACTATTCCCCATACTAATTCCTCTACTATGCAAAAACCTATCCAACTTTGTCTTAAATACATTTACTTCTCCGTGGATTGTCACCTTATCGTGGTGGAGAAACTTGTGTGGTCCTGAGATCCCGAGAGCGATGCCGTCTGGGGCTATGCTCCTGGTAGGGTCACACATGGCGGTAAGGTCAAGGGTGAGGTCCCTGACAAAGAACAATCCAACCAGGACCTCAACGGTGGAACAGGCAGATGAAGTTACTTCAAACTCAACGGCTGTGAAGGTGGATGAAGGCTGCAAAAAATCCATCAGCTCCAGTTGTTGTGGTTTCCATGCTATTGGAATCAGTTGGTTGATTTGTGAAGTATCGTGTGCTTCTTGGAATGCAACATCAAGTATACGTTAAACAAATACACGCACAGGCATCTTCGTTCTGAGGGCCACTGATCAACAGAATGAAGACCATCATCCTTGACCTCGAAGGATAGCCACGACAATGATGAAATATGTTTACTGAGATAGCCTCCACTGCTTCATCAGGCAGAGAATTCCACAGATTCACCTCTCTCTGGGAAAAGCAGTTCCTCCTCATCTCCGTCCTAAATCTACTCCCCCGAATCTTGAAGCTATCTCCCCTAGTTCTAGTCTCACCTACCAGTGGAAACAACTTTCCCACCTCTGTCTTATCTATCCCTTTCATAATTTTATATGTTTCTATAAGGTCTCCTCTCATTCTTCTAAATTCCAGTGAGCACAGTCCCAGGTGACTCAATCTCTCCTCACAGTCTAACTCCCTCATCTCTGGAATCATCCTGGTGACCCTCCTCTGCAGTGCCTCCAAAGCTGGTATATCCTTTCTAAAGTAAGGAGACCAGAACTGCATGCGGTACTCCAGGTGTGGCCTCACCAGTACCCAGTACAGTTCCAATGTAACCTCCCTGCTCTTAAATTTAATCTCTCTAGTAATGAAAGCCAACGTTCCATTTGCCTTCTCGATAGCCTGCTGCACCTGGAAACCAACCTTTTGTGATTCATGCACAAACACTCCTAAGTCCCTCTGCACAGCAACATGCTGCAATCTTTTACCATCTAAATAATATTCTGCTCTTTCATTTTTCCTTCCAAAGTGGGTGACCTCACATTTACCAACATTGTACTCCATCTGCCAGACCCTTGCCCACTCACTTAACCTATCCATATCTCTCTGCACACTCTCCGTATCTTCTGCACGGTTTGCTTTTCCGTTCAATTTAGTGTCATTAGCAAACTTAGATACACTACACTTGGTCCCCTCTTCTAGATCATTAATGTATATCATGAACAATTGCGGGCCCAGTACCATCCCCTATGACACACCGCTCACTGCTGACTGCCAACCAGAGAAACACCTACCTATCCCAACTCTCTGCTTTCTATTAGTTAACCAATTCTCTATCCATGCTGTTACGACTGTGCCCCAACTCTGAGGGGCTGAAGGGTACAAAGTAGCCCCCTCCTTTTTGAGAATCACAAGATCGCTATTAATTCAGGTCAGGAGACCCAGGAAATGAGAGAGAGATGTTTGGAATGTGTCCTGGCCTCAGCGATACAAAGTCACGGATATCGGCCATTGTCTCTTGGAGATGGAATTGTGTATTGAGTACTGTACTCCATGGAAGCCCTCAGGGAATGGACAAAGTGGGCTGGTTGAGGGATTGCATCATCCCAACCTGATTGACATCTGAGACCCTGTGAGTAAGGATAAAAGAAGGTTTGGGGAACAAACCCTTTAGACGCACCAGGAGAAACGCTAGAAATCCCCTGACAGTGTTTAATAGCGACAGCCGGTGGGGGGCACGTGTGCGTCCTTTCCCGTTGCCCGGGATTGAGGCCTTACCACGGAAGATGGCTTAGCTAAAGAAGAGATCACCACCGACGACATTTCGAAGGATCGACATCATAAAAGAGGAAAATCGGGCAAATTCCCAAAAATCTCTCTCTCTTGACTCCAACCAAAGGCTGCAGCCTGAATGAACTAAAGTGACTTTTATGTTTCCCTTGGACAATACATTATCCCCTAGACAACGATAGAGCTATTTCTTATTGATTATTATTATACCCGCGCTTTTAGATTTAGTATTGACGATGTATGTTTGCATTGATATTATTTTTTTGTGTATTTTTGTCAATAAATACCATTAAAAATAGTACCATCAGACTTCAATGGACCTCTCTATCTTTGCTGGTAAGTGACCCAGTTATGGGGTACATAACAGTGCTAATACATCACCCCCAGCTCTATGCATCTTTATTTTATGTGGCACATTATTGAATACCTTCTGGAAATCCAAGTAAATAATGCACATCTGTTCCCCTCCATCCACTGTACTTGTTATATCCTCATAGTGCTCCAGTAAGTTTGTCAAATAGGACCTGCCTTTGGTGAATCCACGTTGGTCTGCCTGATGGATCCATTTCTTTCCAGATGCCTTGCTAATTTCTGTAATGATAGCTTCAACTACAGATGTTAAATAACTGGCTTATAGTTACCTACCTTTTGCCTACATCCTTTTTTGAACAGTGGTGTGACATTTGCCATCTTCCAATCTACTGTGACCTGCACAGAGTCCAGAGAATTTTGGTAAATTATCACCGAAGCCTCTACTATAACTTTGCCATTTCTTTCAGTACCCCGGGATGCATTCCTTCAGGACCAGGGGTTTTGTCTGTCTTCAGGCCCATAGGGTTGCTCAGCCCAGCTCTTTAGCGATAGCTATTGTATTGAGGTCCTCACCTCCCATCGCATCCACATCATCTCCCTTTGACATGTTAGACATGTCCTCCACCATGAAGACTGACACAAAATAGTCATTCAAAGCCTCAGCCATTTCCCCAATATCAATTCCCCCTACTCATCCTCCAAGGGAACTCCATTCACTTTGGCTACTCTTTTCTGCTTTATATAATTATAAAAACGTTTTTATATTTTGTGCCAGTTTATTTTCATAATCTTCCTTCCCTTTCCTTATTGCTTGCTTAGTGGTTCTTTGTTGCTTTTTAAAGTTTTCCCAATCTTCCAGTTTCCCACAAAACTTGATGACTTTGCACGCACAAGCTGCTAGTTTGATACCTTCCTTTATTTTCTTAGTTATCCCAGGCTGACTCCCCCCACCCTTACTGTCCTTGGTTTTAACTGGAATATATTTTTGTTGAGCACCATGAAAAGTCTCTTTGAAAATCTTCCACACTGTTCCTCAACTGTCCCACCATATAGCTTGTCTTCCTAGTCTATCGTATCCAACTCCTCCCTCATCCCATTGTCGTCTCCTTTGTTTAGGCATAATACATGTGGTCTTATGGTCTTATTGCATTTGCCTTCCTTACCAATGACTCAACCTACAATTTAACTTTTAAGGAATCCTGCACAAGGTCTCCTAAGTCCATTTGCACTCTGATTCCTGAAGTCACTCCCCATTTAGAAAATAGTCTACAATTTTACTCCTTCTACCATATACTTCCCTGCTCTATATTCTATCTGCCACTTCTTTATCCATTCTCCTACTCTAAGTACTTCAGCAGACTCTTCCTTCCTCAACACTACCTGCCCCTCCACCTATCTTCATACCACCTGCAAACTTGGCCTGAAAGCCATCATTTCTGTTATCCAAACCATTGACATAATGTATAACATGAAAAGAAGCAGTCCCAAGACCAACCCCTGTAGAACACCTATACACATTGGTAGCCTTTAATCCTACCCTTTTCATCCTGCCAGTTAGCCAATTTTCTAACCAGGCTTGTATCTTTCCTGTATTACCATGGGCTGTTATCTTGTTAAGCAGTCTAATGTGTGACATCTTGTCAAAGCTCTTCTGAAAATCTAAGTAAACCACATCTACTGACTCTCCTTCGTCTATCTTGCCTGTTGTTTCCTCATAGAATTACAATAGGCTTGTCAGGCAAGATTTCCCCTTAAGGAAACCATGTTGACTTTGCCTATTTTATCATGTTTCTCAGAATACCCCAAGATATCATCCTTGATAATGGACTCCAACATCTTTCCAATCTTCTGCCTTCCTCCTTTCTTAAAGAGTGGAGAGATATTTGCAGTTTTCCAGACCTCCAGAACCATTTCAGAATCTAGAGATTCCTGAAGGATCACTATCAATGATTCCACAATCTCTTCAGCTACTTCTTTCAGGACCCTGGTGTGTAGTCCGTCTGGTACAGGTGACCCATCTACTTTCAGAACCCTGGGGTGTAGTCCATCTGGCACAGGTGACCCATCTACTTTCAGAACCCTGGGGTGTAGTCCATCTGGCACAGGTGACCCATCTACTTTCAGAACCCTGGGGTGTAGTCCGTCTGGTACAGGTGACCCATCTACTTTCAGAACCCTGGGGTGTAGTCCTAACACCTGCCTGTCCTGCCTCACAGTCTCATGACACACTGCATTTACTTGTATATCAACTGTCCCACCCTTAGTCTTATCACTTTGGTTCTCAACCCCTGCCAAATTAGTTTAAACCCTCCCAACAGCTTATTTTGACTCAGCAGCAAATTAGGGTAGATACATCCCCAGGGCCTGACAAGGTGTTCCCCCAGACTCTGTGGGAGGCTAATGCAAAAGGTGTTGGACCCCTAGCAGAGATATTTAAATCACTGTTAGCAACAGGAGAGGTAGTGGAGAATTGGACGATAGCCAGTTTTGTTCCACTGTTTAAGAAAGGCGGTTAAAGTAAACCAGGAAATTATAGGTGAGCTTGATATCAGTCGGTGTAAAGGTATTCTAAGGGACTGGATATATGAGTATTTGGATAGATTTGCTAAGTATGCCTGCAGATTTGCTGAGTACGTCTGACAGAAAAAGAATTTCAGGGTTGTATGTGGTGACATACACTGTAGATACTCTGATAATAACATTTGCATTGAACTTTAGACTTTGAACATGGACTGATTAGGGATAGTCAGCATGGCTTCATGAATGTTAGGTCATGTCTGACCAATCTTTTAGAGTTGATGAAGGCAGTGGTGTCTACACCCCCATTAGCAAGGCATTTGGCAAGGTCCCCCATGGGAGGTTGGTCAAGAAGGTTCAGTTGCTCGACATTCAAGATGAGGTAGTAAATTGGATTACACATTGGCTTTGTGAGAGAAGCTGAAGAGTGGTAGAAGATGGTTGCGAGAGATTTAGAGGAAATTGGATTAGACATTGATTTTGTGGGAAAAGCCAGAGAGTGGTGTTAGATGGTTGCCTCTCTGACTGGAGGGCTGTGACTATTGGAGTGCCACAGGGATCGGTGCTGGTACATTCTTTGTCATCTCTATCAATGATCTGGCTAATAATGTGGTTAACTGGATCAGCAAATTTGCAGATGACACAAAGCCCTGCCCCCACCTCGGTTACTCAGACCACATCTGTTATGCTATTTCCAGCATACAGACCGCTTGTCAGGCACTCCAGACCAGTTCAGAAGCAGGTGAAAACCTGGCCAGCAGGAGCCATCTCTGCTCTTCAAGACTGCTTTGAGCACACTGACTGGCACATGTTCAGGGAGGCTGCAACCGATGGTGACTCCACCAACTTAGAGGAGTACATGGTATCAGTGACCAGCTACATCAGCAAGTGCACTGAGGATGTTACTCTGTCCAAGACCATCACTATATGTGCCAACCAGAAGCCATGGATGACCGCAGAGGTGTGTGCGCTGCTGAGGTCCCGCGACTCCGCCTTCAGAGCAGGCGACAAGGCAGCTTTAACAACAGCGAGGGCCAAACTGTTCCGAGTTATCAGAGGGGCAAAGCGTGCACATGCCCAGCTAATCCACAGCCACTTCCAGGACAGTGGCGACACACAGCGCATGTGGAAGGGCATCCAGGACATCACCAATTACAAGACAACATCACCTGACTGTGCAGGAGATGCCTCCCTCCCAAATGCACTGAATAGCTTCTACGCCCGGTTTGAGGCGGAAAATGATGTGGCAGTGAGGAAGTTCACCTCTCCTACAAATAACCAGATGCTGTGCCTCTCTGTGGCCGACATGAGAAGACCCCTGTGCAGGGTCAACCCACGGAAGGCTGCTGGACCAGACAACATCCCTGGTAGAGTGCTCAGAGGATGTGCAGACCAGCTAGCAGATGTTCTCACTGACATCTTCAACATCTCCCTGAGCAGCGCCACCGTTCCAACGTGCTTCAAGGCTGCCACCATCGTCCCCGTGCCGAAGATGTCTTCAGTGTCCTGCCTCAATGACTACCGTCCCGTTGCAATTACATCCATCATCATGAAGTGTTTTGAGAGGCTTGTCATGAGGCATATCAAAACCCTGCTGCCCCCCTCACCGGACCCCCTGCAGTTTGCGTACCGTCCCAACCGTTCAACAGATGACGCCATTGCCACCACCCTCCACCTGGCCCGAACCCACCTGGACAAAAAGACACATACGTTTGGATGCTGTTCATAGACTTCAGTTCAGCATTCAACACAATCATCCCTCAGAAACTGATTGGAAAGCTGAGCCTATTGGGCCTGAACACCTCCCTCTGCAACTGGATCCTAGACTTCCTGACTGGGAGATCTCAGTCAGTCTGGATCGGGAACAGCATCTCCAACACCATCACACTGAGCAGGGGGGCTCCCCAGGGCTGCATGCTCAGTCCACAGCTGTTCACTCTGCTGACCCATGACTGGGCTGCAACACACGGCTCGAACCACATCATCAAGTTCGCCGATGACACGACCGTGGTGGGTCTCATCAGCAAGAACAATGAATCAGCATACAGAGAGGAGGTGCAGCGGCTAACGGACCGGTGCAGAGCCAACAACCTGTCTCTTAATGTGAACAAAACAAAAGAGATGGTTGTTGACTTCAGGAGGGCACAGAGCGACCAATCCCCGCTGAACATCGACGGCTCCTCGGTAGAGATCGTAAAGAGCACCAAATTTCTTGGTGTTCACCTGACGGAGAATCTCACCTGGTCCCTCAACACCAGCTCCATAGCAAAGAAAGCCCAGCAGCGTCTCTACTTTTTGCAAAGGCTGAGGGAAGTCCATCTCCCACCCCCCATCCTCATCACATTCTACAGGGGTTGTACTGAGAGCATCCTGAGCAGCTGCATCACTGCCTGGTTCGGAAATTGCACCACCTTGGATCGCAAGACCCTGTAGCAGATAGTGAGGTCAGCTGAGAAGATCATCGGGGTCTCTCTTCCTGCCATCAAGGACATCCGAAAAGGAAGCAGCATTATGAAGGATCCCATGCACCCCTCATACAATCTCTTCTTCCTCCTGCCGTCTGGGAAAAGGCTCCGAAGCATTCGGGCTCTCATGACCAGACTATGTAACAGTTTCTTCCCCCAAGCTATCAGACTCCTCAATACCCAGAGCCTGGACTGACACCTTGCCCTACTGTCCCGTTTATTATTTATTGTAATACCGGTACTATTTTGTGCACTTTATGCAGTCCTAGGTAGGTCTGTAGTCTAGTGTAGCTTTCTCTGTGTTTTTTATTACGTAGTTCAGTCTAGTTTTTTGTACTGTGTCATGTAAACCATGGTCCTGAAAAACATTGTCTCATTTTTACTATGCACTGTTTCAGCAGTTATGGTCAAAATGACAATAAAAGTTGACTTGACTTGAAATTTGGGAGTGTAGTAGACAGTGAGAAAGGCTATCATGGCTTGCAGTGGGATCTGGTCCAACTGGAAAAATGGACTGAAAAATTGGTAGATGGAATTTAATGTAGACAACTGTGAGGTGTTGTCCTTTGGTAGGACCAACCAGGGTGCGTCCAGTGAATGGTAGGACATTGAGGAATGAAGTAGAACAAAAGGATCTGGAAAGACAGGTCCATAATTCATTGAAAATGACATCACAGGTACATAGGGTTGTAAAGAAAGGTTTTGGTACATTGGATATAAGTTAAAATATTGAGTACAGGAAATGAGATATTATGTTGAAGTTGTCTAAGGCATTGGTAAGGTCTATTCTGGAGTATTGTGTGCAGCTGTGGTCACCTACTACAGGAAAGATATAAATAAGGAAGAAAGAGTACACAGAAAATTTAAGTCTTATACAATTTCAACATAATATCCCAAATCCTATATCAGAATATTGATTTATGAACCTATCTACCCGTGACGCCACTTTCAAGGAATTATGGAGCTGTATTCTGATATACCTTTGTTCTACCACACTCCTCAGTGCCCTACTGCTCACTGAGTAAGACCTACCCTGGTTTGTCCTCCCAAAGTGGCACATGTCAATCTGTAGATGCTGGAAATCTGAGCAACACACACGAAATGCTGGAGGAACTCAGCAGGCCAGGCAGCACCTATGGAAAAGAGTACAGTGATGTTTCAGGCTGAGAGCCTTCATCTTTTTTCCATAGATGCTGCCTGGCCTGTTGAGTTCCTCCAGCATGTGGTGTGTGTTGCATTGACACAGAACCATTCTCTGTGGCACTCTACTAGGGATCACTGCTCTTCTTGCTGCTGTCATCAGGAAGAAGGTACAGGAGCCTTAGGATTCACACCACCGGGTTCAGAAACAGTTACTACCCTTCAAACATCAGGCTCCTGAACCAGGGGAGATAACTACACTCAACTTCACTCACCCTGCGACTGAACTGTTCCCACAACCTACCTATAACCCTGCAACCTATGGACTTACTTTCAAGGACTCTTCATATCATGTTCTTAATTATTGCTTGCTTGTTTATTGTTATTATTATTATTATTATTATTTCCTTTCTCTTTTTCTTTTTGTATTTGCTCAGTTTGTTGTCTTGCACATTGGTTATTCGTCTGTCTTTTAGGGTGTGATCTTTCATCGATTCCGTTGCCTTGTATTGGTTGTGATTGCCCGCAAGAAAATGAATCCCAGGGTTGTATCTGGTGATATATATGTACTTTGATACTACATCTGCTTTGAAATTTGAGGATCCAGAGTTTGTGATGGGTTTGCTTGGAATTATATTACAGTAGATTCAGTTTAATGGGGCCATTGGTTAATTCAGGGCAGTTACTTCAAAGGTTCAAACTTCAAAGCAAATTTATTATTAAAGTACATGTATATCACCATGTACATACCCTGAGGTTCATTTTCTTGCAGGCATACTCAATAAATCCAATAACCATAAACACATCTATGAAAGACCATACCAGCAGCGTGACCAGCCAGTGTGCAAGAGACAACAATCTGTGCAAGTACAGAAAGAAAGAAAAATTATAAATAAATAAACAAGCAATAAATATTGAGAACATGAGATGACTCTGAAAGTGAGTCCATAGGTTGTGTGAACAGTTCATTGATGGGGCGAGTAAAGTTGAATGAAGTTGTCCCCTCTGGTTCAAGAGCCTGATGGTTCCTGAACCTGGTGTTTTGGATCCTGAGGCTCCTGTACCTTATTCCTGATGGCAACCATGAGAAGAGAGAATGACCTGGTTGGTAGGGGTCCCTGATGATGGATGTTGCTTTCCTGTGACAACACTCTGTGTAGATGTGCTCTATTGTAGGAAGGTCTTTGCCCATGATAGACTGGGCCGTAACCACTACTTCTTGTGGGATTTTCCATTCAAGGGCATTGTTGTTTCCACAATGGGCTGTGATGTAGCCAGTCGATGTACCTTCCATCACACATCTATAGAAGTTTGTCAAAGATTTAGATGTCATGCCAAATCTTTGCAAGCTCCTAAACATTTCATTTGGGACAACTCTTAAAGAACAAATTGAAATTGTGAAAAGAGCCAGAATTCAATATGTTTATTTAGGACACAATGTCACTTATTTGGAGCAGGAGACTGTTTCCGAACAGTCTCACTAATCTCAATCATGTGGTCGTTAGACACTACACTGTTCTTAGAGTGATTAGTTTTTAAATAGTGTCAGTTGCACAGGTTTGTGTTCGAAAAGCAGTGATTTTTGTCTCTGACAGTTGGCAAGAAATAAGCAATAGGAGAATTTAGAACTGTTTTGCTCACTGCAGTTTCAAGCATTCAGGCTTGGTAATGTCAGGAAAAGCTGGGAGTGAAAATGAAATGATTGCACTACTGCAACAAGTTAGGAATTACAAAAGTATAGACAATCATCTTGAATATTCAATGAAAGTGAAGATTTAGAGAATGCGATGGTCTAAAGCATTGAATGAAGACAATACATAATATAATAATTATATTATACAGATAGATAGATACTTATTGATCCCAAAGGGAATTGCAATGTCACAGTAGCATTACAAGTGCACAGATATGCAAATATTTGAAGGGAAATAAGAAAGAATTAAAAAAGTTATTTTAAAAAATAAGATGTACAAGATTTACAAGTCGAAGATTACAAGATTATCCAGATTTCCAAGTTCACACTTGATCAGCTGGTACTGCAAGAATTACCATAATATTATACAGTAATGGGTGCACAGTCACTCTGTCCAGATAAGAAGTGATGGAAGTATTGCACAGAGTTGCACAGGGTGTCGTAAACATAGATAAACAGAGCTCTGGTCAAAGGAGATTACAACTTCCCTGGCTGTAGGTTGGTTCATCATAGAGCCTAATGGCCGAGGGTAAGAATGACTTCACATAGTGCTCTTTGGAGCAGTGTAGTTGTCTTTGTCAATTACTGAAAGTGCTCCTCTGTTCAGCCAGGGTGGCGTGCAGACGGTGAGAAACACTGTCCAGAAATACCAGGATTTTCTGGAGCGTCCTTTGTTCTATCACAGACTCCAGTGTGTCCAGTTTGACTCCTAAAACAGAGACGGCCTTTCTAATCAGTTTATTGAACCTGTTGGTGTCACCCATGTTGATGCCATTAACCCAGCACACACCGCATGCAAGACTGTGACAACAGGCTGCTGGAATATGTGAAGGACCGCAGTCTCCTCAGGAAGTAGAGGCGGCTCTGGCCCTTCTTGTACACAGACTCACCAGGCACTGTGCTGATTTTGCTCATTTACAGTCAAAAGAACATGGCCGATAAATTCCTTCATTGATAACTATTTGGAACTAGTGCACAGGTTGATAGTACCATAGAGTTTTGGTGGTGTTCTAATTTGTTCTGTTTTGCATCTAAATACACAAAATGATAAAAACTGTAAATTGCAGCTTGTCTTTTTAATGCCTTTTAACTACTTACATGAAATGTCGGCTAATTGGGACAGCTGTTTAATTGATCCCCACGTGTCCCAATTAACTAAAACCTACTGTATTGAAGGCAGAGCAGGAATCAGTAAACAGAAGTCTGATTTTGGTGCTCTCTCTGTCCCGGTGCTCCAGGGATGAGTGCAGGGCTGGGGATGTGACATATGCTGAAGATCCTTTTCGGCATGCAGCAATTGCAGTGAGTCGAGTTTCTCTTGGAGGCTGGAGTTAATGAGTGCCTTGACATGGCTCTTGAAGCATTTCGGGATGGTGGAAAGCAGTGCCATGTCATTTATTATTTCTTAGATCCAGGAATGTTAGTGGTCAGATAGAGTCTGTTTCCCGGGGTGGAAGGGTCAAACACCACAGAGCACAGGTTAAAGTGAGAGAGGGAAAGTTTAAAGGAGATATGTGGGCTGGTTGTTTTTCCACAGAAAGTGGTGGGTCTCGGAATGTGCTGCCAGAGAGGCAAATATGACAGAGGCATCAGACAGACTTGTAAACAGGCAGGGATTGGAGGGATATGGAACGTGCAGGCGGGAAATGGAACGTGTTGACAGGGAATGGAGGGATATGGAATGTGCAGTCAGGGAATGGAGGGATATGGAATGTGCAGTCAGGGAATGGAGGGATATGGAACGTGCAGGCGGGAAATGGAACGTGTTGACAGGGAATGGAGGGATATGGAACGTGCAGGCAGGAAATGGAACGTGTTGTCAGGGAATGGAGGGATATGGAATGTGCAGGCAGGAAATGGAACGTGTTGACAGGGAATGGAGGGATATGGAACGTGCAGGCGGGAAATGGAACATGTTGACAGGGAATGGAGGGATATGGAATGTGCAGGCAGGGAATGGAGGGATATGGAACGTGCAGGTGGGAAATGGAGGAAAATGGAACGTGTTGACAGGGAATGGAGGGATATGGAATGTGCAGGCAGGGAATGGAGGGATATGGAATGTGCAGGCGGGAAATGGAACGTGTTGACAGGGAATGGAGGGATATGGAACGTGCAGGCGGGAAATGGAACGTGTTGACAGGGAATGGAGGGATATGAAATGTGCAGGCAGGGAATGGAGGGAAATGGAACGTGCAGGTGGGAAATGGAGGGAAATGGAACGTGTTGACAGGGAATGGAGGGATATGGAATGTGCAGTCAGGGAATGGAGGGATATGGAATGTGCAGGTGGGAAATGGAGGGAAATGGAACGTGTTGACAGGGAATGGAGGGATATGGAATGTGCAGGCAGGGAATGGAGGGATATGGAATGTGCAGGCAGGGAATGGAGGGATATGGAACGTGTTGACAGGGAATGGAGGGATATGGAATGTGCAGGTGGGAAATGGAGGGATATGGAATGTGCAGGCAGGGAATGGAGGGATATGGAATGTGCAGGCGGGGAATGGAGGGATATGGAATGTGCAGGCGGGGAATGGAGGGATATGGAATGTGCAGGCGGGAAATGGAGGGATATGGAATGTGCAGGCAGGGAATGCAGGGATATAGAACATGCAGGTGGGAAATGGAGGGATATGGAATGTGCAGGCAGGGAATGGAGGGATATGGAATGTGCAGGCGGGGAATGGAGGGATATGGAATGTGCAGGCGGGAAATGGAGGGATATGGAATGTGCAGGCAGGGAATGGAGGGATATGGAATGTGAGTCAGGGAATGGAGGGATATGGAACGTGCAGGCGGGAAATGGAGGGATATGGAATGTGCAGTCAGGGAATGCAGGGATATGGAACGTGCAGGTGGGAAATGGAGGGATATGGAATGTGCAGGCAGGGAATGGAGGGATATGGAATGTGCAGGCAGGGAATACAGGGATATGGAACGTGCAGGTGGGAAATGGAGGGATATGGAATGTGCAGGCGGGGAATGGAGGGATATGGAACGTGCAGGCGGGGAATGGAGGGATATGGAACATGCAGGCGGGGAATGGAGGGATATGGAACGTGCAGGCGGGGAATGGAGGGATATGGAATGTGCAGGCGGGGAATGGAGGGATATGGAACGTGCAGGCGGGGAATGGAGGGATATGGAACGTGCAGGCGGGGAATGGAGGGATATGGAACGTGCAGGCGGGGAATGGAGGGATATGGAACGTGCAGGCGGGGAATGGAGGGATATGGAACGTGCAGGCGGGGAATGGAGGGATATGGAACGTGCAGGCGGGGAATGGAGGGATATGGAATGTGCAGGCGGGGAATGGAGGGATATGGAATGTGCAGGCGGGAAATGGAGGGATATGGAACGTGCAGGTGGGAAATGGAGGGATATGGAATGTGCAGGCGGGGAATGGAGGGATATGGAACGTGCAGGCGGGGAATGGAGGGATATGGAACGTGCAGGCGGGGAATGGAGGGATATGGAACGTGCAGGCGGGAAATGGAGGGATATGGAATGTGCAGGCGGGGAATGGAGGGATATGGAACGTGCAGGCGGGGAATGGAGGGATATGGAACGTGCAGGCGGGGAATGGAGGGATATGGAACGTGCAGGCGGGGAATGGAGGGATATGGAACGTGCAGGCGGGGAATGGAGGGATATGGAACGTGCAGGCGGGGAATGGAGGGATATGGAACGTGCAGGCGGGGAATGGAGGGATATGGAATGTGCAGGCGGGGAATGGAGGGATATGGAATGTGCAGGCGGGAAATGGAGGGATATGGAACGTGCAGGTGGGAAATGGAGGGATATGGAACGTGCAGGCGGGGAATGGAGGGATATGGAACGTGCAGGCGGGGAATGGAGGGATATGGAACGTGCAGGCGGGGAATGGAGGGATATGGAACGTGCAGGCGGGAAATGGAGGGATATGGAACGTGCAGGCGGGGAATGGAGGGATATGGAACGTGCAGGCGGGGAATGGAGGGATATGGAACGTGCAGGCGGGGAATGGAGGGATATGGAACGTGCAGGCGGGGAATGGAGGGATATGGAATGTGCAGGCAGGGAATGGAGGGATATGGAACGTGTGGCAGGTGGAATCAGCTGGATCCCATTATGGAGGGCACAGACATGCTGGGCCGAAGTCTCTCCAGGGGTCATTCGGGCAATCAGCCGCAGAAAGCTGCCCCCCGTGTCTGGTTCTTGGAACTGTATCTCCGTTTCTGGGCGTTACCCATCGGTGCCCTCCGCCGCAAACTGCAAATTCGGGATCTACCCGACAACAAGTGACGCTGGGCGCTGCCCTCGCTGATTGGCTGGAGGCGGCCGCTGTTTCTGGGGACTCTTGTTCAGTTTCAAAGCCTGGGATCCCCCCAGCCCTTATCCGAGACTCGGGGTGTCACCCTGCCGTATTTCTTGTGGGACTTTCTGTTCAAGGTCATTGTTCTTTACACAGCTGATTGTGACTCATTAGGGTCAGTCAGTTTACCTTCCACCACACGTACAGAAGTTTTGTCACAGTTTTACATGTCATGCCGAATCTTCGCAAACTCTTAAACCTTTCATTTGGAACAACTCATAAAGAACTAAATTAAATCGAGAAAATAACCAGAATTCATTATGTTTATTTAGAACAGAATGCCACAAAACTGTTTCCGAATCGTTTCTAACTAATCTCAGCACCTGGGTGGTTGTTAGACATTACACTCCGCTCAAAACTATCAGTTTTTAAATAGCGCCATTTATAGCAGTACCTATAAAAAGTATTCACCGCCTTGGAAGTTATCGTGCTTTATTGTTCTAAAACATTGAATCACAGTGGATTTAATTTGGCTTTTTTGACACTGATCAACAGAAAAAAGTTTCTTTCCTGACAAAGCTAAAACAGATCCATGCAAATTAATTACAAAATAAAACACAAAATAATTGATTACATAAATATTCACCCCTTTCAAGCCGGTATTTAGTAGATGTACCTTTGGCAGCAATTACAGCCTTGAGACTGTGTGGAAGGTTTCTGTCAGCTTTGCCCATCTGGACACTGCCATTTGTCCCCATTCTTCTTTACAAAACTGTTCAAGCTCTGTCAGATTGCATGGGGATTGTGAGTGAACAGCCCTTTTCAAGTCCAGCCACAAATTCTCAATTGGATTGAGGTCTGGACTCTGACTTGGCCACTCCAGGACATTAACTTTGTTGTTTTTAAGCCGTTCCTGTGTAGTCTTGGCTTTATGCTTAGGGTCTTTGTCTTGCCGGAAAACAAATCGTCTCCCAAGTCACAGTTCTCTTGCAGGCTGCATCAGGTTTTCCTGCAGTATTTCCCTATATTGTGCTGCATTCATTTTACTCTCTACTGTCACAAGCCTTCCAGGACCTGCTGCAGTGAAGCATCCCCAGTTCATGATGCAGTCACCACCATGCTTCATGGTAGGGATGGTGTGTTTTTGATGATGTGTGGTGTTTACCTTACACCAAATATACTGTGTAGTCTGATGGCCAGAAAGTTCAATTTTGGTTTCATCAGATCATAGAACCTTCTTCCAGCTGACTTCAGAGTCTCCCACATGCCTTCTGGCAAACTCTAACTGAGATTTCATGTGAGTTTTTTTTCAACAATGGCTTTCCCTTTGCCACTCTCACATAAAGCTGTGACTGGTGAAGCACTCGGAGAACAATTGTATGTGCAGTCTCTCCTATCTCAGACACAGAAGCTTGTAATTCCTCCAGGGTTGCCATTGGTCTCTTGGTGGCCTCCCTCACTAGTCCCCTTCTTGCACAAACACTCAGATGTTGAGAATGGCCTGCTCTAGGCAGATTTACAGCTGTGCCATATTCTTTCTATTTCTTGATGATTGCCTTAATTATACTCCAAGAGATATTCAGTAACTTGAAAATTTTCATGTATCCATCTCCTGACTTGTGCTTTTCAATAACTTTTTTCTCAGAGCTGCTTGGGGTGTTCTTTTGTCTTCATGGTGTAGTTTTTTTCCAGGATACTGACTCACCAGCTGCTGGACCTTCCAGATATATATTTACTACAATCAATTGAAACACCTTGACTGCACACATGTGATCTCCATTTAGGTAATTATGTGGCTGCACCAGCGATGTGTCAGTATATGAATACTTATTCAATCAATTATTTTGTGTTTCATATTTGTAATTAACTTAGATCACTTTGTAGAGATCTGTTTTCATCTTGACACAAAAGAATCTCTTTCTGTTGATCAGTGTAAAAAAAATTCAAATTAAATCCTTGTAATTCAATGTTGTAAAACAATAAAACATGAAAACTTCTGGGGAGGGGGGAATGAATACTTTTTATAGGCATTGTATGTTTAAATAGCAGTGATCTTTGTCACTGACAGTTGGCAAGAAATAAGCAGCAGGAGAATTCAGAACTGCTTTACTCACTGCAATTTCAAACATTCAGAATGGAGATTCCAGAAAAGGCCAAGGATGCACGTGAAAAGAAATTAAGAATTATAAAAGTATGGACAATCTTATTGAAAGTTCAATAAAAATGAAGATTTGGAAAATGCAATGGTCAAAGCATTGAATGAAGGCAATATCTGCACTAGATAGATAAGATACTTTATTGATCACAAGGGAAATTACAATGTCACAGTTGCATCAAGAGTGCACACATATGCAAGTATTAGAAGAGAAGTAACAAACAATAGAATTTAAAAAAAAAATAAGATGCACAAGATTATCCAGATTTCCAAGTTCACACTAACCAGCAAGAATTACCATAATATTATGCAGTAATGGGTGCACAATCACACCGTCCAGATAGGAAGTGATGGTAGTATTGCACAGAATTGCACAGGGTGTTCACAACAGCAGGATGTGGTAATCAGAGCCTAAATAGAGGTTAATAACAGTCTAACAGGAGGAGTCATCACTTCCCCAGCTTCAGGTTAACTCATTATAAACCCTCATGGTTGAGGGTAAGAATGACCTCATATCGCACTCTTTGGAGCAGTGCAGTTGTCTATCTGTTACTGAAAGTGCTCCTCTGTTCAGCTAGGGTGGCATGCAGACGGTGAGGACCATTGTCCAAAATTGTCAGGATCTTCTGGGGGTTCCTTTGCTCTTTCACAGTCACCAGTGTGTCCAGTTTGACTCCTATAATAGAGCCAGCCTGTCTAATCAGTTTATTCCGCCTGTTGGCATCACCCGTTTTGATGCCATTAACCCAGCACACCACCGCATACTAGATTGTACTGGTGACAACAGGCTGCTGGAACATGTGAAGGAGAGGCCTGCATACTCCAAAGGACCTCAGCCTTCTCAGGAAGTAGAGGCGGCTCTGGCCCTTCTTGTGCTGTGCTGATTTTGTTTATTTACAGCAATAGAAAATAGAAATCTACAGCACATTACAGGCCCTTTGGCCCACAATGTTGTGCTGACCATGTAACCTACTCTAGAGATGGCGTAGAATTTCCCTAGCGCATAGCCCTCTCGTTTTCGAAGCTCCATGTACCTATCTAAGAGGCTCTTAATAGACCCTATTGTATCCGCTTCCACCACCAGCATCAGCAGAACATTCTACACACCCACCACTCTCTGTGTGAAAAACTCACCCCTGACATCTCCTCTGTACCTACTTCCAAGCACCTTAAAATTATACCCTCTCATGTTAGCCATTTCAGCCCTGGGAGAAAGCCTCTGACTATCCACACGATCAATGCCTCTCATCATCTTATACACCCTATCAGGTCACCTCTCATCCTCCATCACTCCAAGGAGAAAAGGCCGAGTACATTCAACCTATTCTCCTAAGGTACACCCTCCAATCCAGGTAACATCCTTGTAAATCTCCTCTTCACTCTCTCTACAGTATCCACATCCTTCCTGTAGTGAGGTGACCAGAAATGAGCACGGTATTCCAAGTGGTGTCTGACTAAGGTCTAAATATAGCTGTAACATTACCTCACGGCTCTTGAACTCAATCCCACGGTTGATGAATGATAACACACTTCTTAACAACACTGTCAACCTGTGCAGCAGCTTCGAGCATCCTATCGACATGGACCTCAGTATCTCTCAGATCCTCCACACTGCCAAAAGTCTTACCACTTATGTTATATTCTGGCTTCAGATTGGGTCTAGCAAAATGAACCACTTCACACTTATCTGGGTTGAACTCCATCTGCCACTTCTCAGTCCAATTCTGCATCCTATCGATGTCCCGCTGTAACCTCTGACAGACACAACACTATCCACAACACCCCCAACCTTTGTGTCATCAGCAAACTTATGAACCCACCCTTCAACTTCATCCAGGTCATCTATAAAAATCACAAAGAGGAGGGATCCCAGAACAGATTCCTGCAGAACACCACTGGACACTGTCCTCCAAGCAGAATACAAACCAATACGAGTCAAAAGAACATGGCCGATAAATTCCTCCAGTGATAACTATAGGGGCACGAGTACACAGTTTTATACTACTGGTATGTTTGTCTGTCTGTCTGAATGTCAGAGCCACTGGCTGTAGACTTATTACATTACTTGTTATTTCTCAGATACAGGGATATTAGTGGTCTTCTTGAAACAGCCGGGGGCCTCAGATTGAAGTAGGGAGAGGTTAGAAATATCTGCAAGTGTGCAGGTAAGGGGGTGGAGAGGTGAAGGAAATGAAGAAGTTGAGTGACAGAGAGGTGAGGGAAGGAGAGGGGTCAGACAGTCAGAGAGTCTGTTTCCCGGGGTGGAAGGGTCAAACGCTAGAGAGCACAGGTTTAAAGTGAGAGAGGGAAAGTTTAAAGGAGATATGTGGGCTGGTTGTTTTGCCACAGAAAGTGGTGAGTCCCTGAATGTGCTGCCAGAGAGGCAAATATGACAGAGGCATCGGACAGACTCGTGAACAGGTAGGGAATGGAGGGATATGGAACATGTTGACAGGGAATGGAGGGATATGGAATGTGCTGACAGGGAATGGAGGGATATGGAATGTGCTGACAGGGAATGGAGGGATATGGAACATGTTGACAGGGAATGGAGGGATATGGAATGTGCTGACAGGGAATGGAGGGATATGGAACGTGCTGACAGGGAATGGAGGGATATGGAACATGTTGACAGGGAATGGAGGGATATGGAACATGTTGACAGGGAATGGAGGGATAAGGAACGTGCTGACAGAGATTGGAGGGATATGGAACGTGTTGACAGGAAATAGAGGGATATGGAAAGTGTTGACAGGGAATGGAGGGATATGGAACGTGTTGACAGGGAATGGAGGGATATGGAAAGTGTTGACAGGGAATGGAGGGATATGGAACGTGCTGACAGGGAATGGAGGGATATGGAACGTGTTGACAGGGAATGGAGGGATATGGAAAGTGCTGACAGGGAATGGAGGGATATGGAACGTGCTGACAGGGAATGGAGGGATATGGAATGTGTTGACAGGGAATGGAGGGATATGGAACATGCTGACAGGGATTGGAGGGATATGGAACGTGCTGACAGGGAATGGAGGGATATGGAACATGC
This sequence comes from Hypanus sabinus, assembly GCF_030144855.1. NCBI lineage: Eukaryota > Metazoa > Chordata > Chondrichthyes > Myliobatiformes > Dasyatidae > Hypanus > Hypanus sabinus. The sequence continues at coordinate 149,034,936 of NC_082710.1, read as the reverse complement.
TGACAGGGAATTGAGGGATATGGAACGTGCTGACAGGAAATAGAGGGATATGGAACGTGTTGACAGGGAATGGAGGGATAAGGAACGTGCTGACAGGGAATGGAGGGATATGGAACATGCTGACAGGGAATTGAGGGATATGGAACGTGCTGACAGGAAATAGAGGGATATGGAACGTGCTGACAGGGAATGGAGGGATATGGAACGTGCTGACAGGGAATGGAGGGATATAGAAAGTGTTGACAGGGAATGGAGGGATATGGAACGTGCTGACAGGGAATGGAGGGATATGGAACGTGTTGACAGGGAATGGAGGGATATGGAAAGTGCTGACAGGGAATGGAGGGATATGGAACGTGCTGACAGGGAATGGAGGGATATGGAAAGTGTTGACAGGGAATGGAGGGATATGGAACGTGTTGACAGGGAATGGAGGGATATGGAAAGTGCTGACAGGGAATGGAGGGATATGGAACGTGCTGACAGGGAATGGAGGGATATAGAAAGTGTTGACAGGGAATGGAGTGATATGGAACGTGTTGACAGGGAATGGAGGGATATGGAAAGTGCTGACAGGGAATGGAGGGATATGGAACGTGCTGACAGGGAATGGAGGGATATGGAACGTGTTGACAGGTGGAATCAGATAGTTGCCATTATGGAGGACACAGACATGTTGGGCCAAAGTCTCTCCAGGGGTCAATCGGGTAATCGGCCGTTGAAAATTTGTACCCCGTGCCTGGTCCCTGGTGCCACCTATAGGTGTTCCTCATTTCTGCGTGGCACCTATAGGTGCTCTCCGCAGCAAACTGCAGTTTCTGGATCTACCCGACAACAAGTGACGCTGGGCGCTGCCCTCGCTGATTGGCTGGAAGCAGCCGCTGTTTTGGGGGATTCTTGTTCAGTTTCAAAGCCTGGGAAGCCCCCAGCCCCTATCCGAGACTCGGGGTGTCACCCTGCCGTCCTGCTGTGGATCGGGATCGGGGTGGGGTTGTGGGACGGTGCTCTGTACCCTCCTGTCCCGTTCCGGCTGTACTTTCTGTTTCACTTCTGTGCCGGACACTGCCCCAGACGGCGGTCGGGAGAGAGTAGACGGCGGACAGCGAGATGCAGACGACATCGGGACTCATCGGCGGTTCTACCGTGCCAGTTACCACCGGGGTAGGTTTTGGGGAGCCCCGGTCCCGCGCAGAGATCGGCGGTACTGGGCGGGACCCGGTAGAGTGGGGCAGTGCTGGGGACCCGGGGGGGGGGGGGGGGTATGTGAGACCTAGAGGGGTTGAAACCACAGGGGAAGTGATGCTGGGGGGTCGCTACCTGCGGCAGGGTCCGGCACCGAGCCGGTGGGGCGAGGTCTGCCTCCTGCTCTCGGGGGGAAAACGGGCGGCGGAGGTTCACAGCGGAATTCCCCGCTGCTGTGGGAAGGATTCCCATATGCTGGCCGCGGTGACCTGCGGCACTGGTGCCGTCCCCCAGCGCTGGGGACCCGGATTCCCTCCTGAGTCCCGACGCTGCCCGTCTCAAGTTTACGCGTTCTGCCAGTGATTGGATCTCACCCGGTGCTCCGGTTTCCTCCCACGTCTCAAAGACGTGTGGTATCAGTCGGGTCATCAGTCGCTGCAAATTGCCCCGTGTTGAGCTAAGGGGTGACATCTCGGGAGGGAGAGGAAAGAAACCGCGCGGATTTGGAAGGCCGAGTGGCCTGCTCCACGCAGCGTGACGCGGCGTGGCGGGAATGCAGTCTGTTCAGACCTAGACCCAACATCTTCCCGGTTCTCTCCCCACGATCCCTACCTCACATCAACTCGATTCCCCCAAGTCTACCCGAATCCCGCATTTACCCCCACATCTCGGTGAGACCGCAGTGTGGACAGGTTACTCTGCAATTAATGTCCAGGGACTGTGTGAGACCGCAGTGTGGACAAGGTTACTCTACAATTAATGTCCAGGGTCTCAGTGAGACCAGAGCGTGGACAGGTTACCCTGCAATTAATGTCCTGGGACTGTGTGAGACGCAGAGTGGACAGGTTACTCTGCAGAAATTGTCCAGGGTCTGGTTGAGACCAGAGTGTGGACAGGTTACTCTGCAATTAATGTCCAGGGTCTGTGTGAGATCACAGTGTGGACGGGTTACTCTGCAGTAAGTCCAGGGTCTCAGTGAGACCAGAGTGTGGACAGGTTACTCTGCAATTAATGCCCAGGGTCTCAGGGAGACCACAGAGTGGACAGGTTACTCTGCAGAAATTGTCCAGGGTCTGGGTGAGACCAGAGTGTGGACAGGCTACTCTGCAATTAATGTCCAGGGTCTGTGTGAGATCACAGTGTGGACGGGTTACTCTGCAATTAATGCCCAGGGTCTCAGTGAGACCAGGGAGTGGACAGGTTACTCAGCAGAAATTGTCCAGGGTCTGGGTAAGACCACAGTGTGGACAGGTTACTCAGCAGAAATTGTCCAGGGTCTGTGTGAGACCATGGTTTGGACAGGTTTGTGATGGTTATGTGGGACTGATGTCCTAGACACAGGGGTAGTACAGTGAAGATTCACTAGATGGGTTCACTGACTGGCTTTGCTTGTGGAGGAGAGACTGGGTCCAGATATTGGGAGGAGTGGTGACCTAAATGAAAACTTCCCAAATTCCGGTGCTGGACAGGTAGATCAGGGAGTGAGTTCCCCTCTCCCCAGTTAGAGGAGTCTAGGTTCTCTCAGAATAAGGAGTAGGTCTTTCGGACTATAATGTCTGTTCTAAACATAACACTTAGTTAAATCGTAAACACAAACGATTCTGTGGATGCTGGAAATCCAGAGCAACATCCACAAAAGCTGGAGGAACGCAGCAGGTCAGACAGCATTACTGCAAGTGGATAAATTGTTGACATTTCGAGCTGAGACTTTTCATCGGGACTGAATGAAGGTTTCAGCCCGAAACATCAACTGTTTTCCTCCCCATAGATGCTGCCTGACCTGCTGAGTTCCTCCAGCATTTTGTGTGTGTTATATTCCTCATCTCTCCCTCCACATCCTTCAACACCCTCCTGTCCATCCCAGCTCCCACTTTCTACTGTTGGTCTTCCACCTCTGCTTCCCTCCACCTCCCAACTCCACCTGCCCCTCCCCTCGCCCACCATCACCACTTCTCTCCCACCCTCATCTCACCCCTCACCCTCTCCCCACCTTCCCCCTCACCTTTCCACATACATACCTCCCACACCTCTCCTTCCTCACTTTGCCTTCACCTCCTCCTCCCAACCTTTCCTTCTCCCTACCTTTCCCCATCCCTCACTTCTCCCACTTCCTCACCACTCCCTCCCCATTCATTACCATCCTTTACATTTCTCACTCCAACCAATTTCTCCAATCTTCACCATCCCCTTTACCTCTTCTCTATCCCCCTTCCTCATCCTCATTCCCATGTCCCACTCCTTCTCCCTCTCCCCTAAACCATACCCCTCCACTATTCCCTCTCAATGTCTCTCCCTACCCCCCTTTTACTACTGCACCCACCATCGACTCCCTCCATCCCTCAGTTCTCTCACTCCCACCCATCAGCTCTCCCCCAACCTTCATCTCACCCCTACTTCACCACTCTCCCTCATCCCTCGGCTCTACCTCATCCCTCACCCTTTCCCCACCCCACCTCTCCCCCCACCCCTCCCTATCCACTCCACCACTTTGTAATCTCCTCCCCGGCCTCACCCACACCATCACCTCTCCCTGACCAATCGGCTCTCCATCTCCCTTGGTGCTCCCTTCCCCCTCATCTCTCCCTTCTGCCTTGCCTTTCCCTCCCCTGTTGTCTCTCCTTCCCCTCACCTCTGTCTCAGCCCCCTGACCCTCCTTCCACCCCCTCAGCTTGCCTCTCCATCCCCCATGCCTCTCCCCACCTGTGGGTGAGGGGTCCTGGGGTGTGAATTGAGGGTGTCGTGGTGTGGGTTCTTGGGGGCTGCACTCACAGGAGCAGCTGAGGGGCTTTGGGGTGATGGGTGATGAGGCTTCAGTCATCACTCCGTGGCATTGGGGCTGGGGAGGTCCAGAAGCTAGGGGACGATGGGAAGCTTGGGGTAGTGTGGTTGTGGAAATTGGGTTGGTATGGGGGGGGGGAGAATATGGTGTTTGATCACAATGAGGGAGGGGGATGGGGTGTGTGATCAGGGACAGATTACTGTTTGGAGATCCGGGTGACGGTTTGTTGCAGAGTGACCATTGGGTGTAGGGCAGGGGCAGGGTGTTCAGGTGATGGGATGGGGCTTGGGTCCAGTCTGTAATTAACTTCTAACACCAGTCCCCTCAGACCTTCACTCCCCCCACCCTAGTCCACACATCTCCCGGGTGGGGGAGGGGTAACCCCCTGGAGGAGTGAGCAGTGGGATCAGCCTGTGCCCATCTCCAATTCCTGGGCACCGGGTTTGGACCATTGAGAATACCAACACTGCTTCATGGCCAGTGTCCCACATCATGTATCCTCCCCCCAATGTAAAACAGCCACTTCCCCTTGCCTCACATGCTTGTTTCCCCCTCCCTCAACCAACAACTCCCTTGTTAACCACCCCCCCCCCCCCCCCAGGTCTGAGGAGGACGAGTCAACTGAAATTCCCCCCCCTCCCCGGTCTGAGGAGGACGTGTCATCTGAAATCCCACCCCCCTCCCCCTAGTAGGAGAAGGGATCACCCTGGGGTCGGGGTGGGGAGCTGGGCCGTGGACAGGGAGCTCTGTGTAGGTGGGGGTCTGGGTGGCAAGGGAGGGAGGGAGGTGAGGGTTTGTTGGTGAAGATGGAGGGGATAGGTAGGCAGGTGGTGGGAGGTGGGCTGTGGACAGGGAGGTGAGTGTATGCGTCTGATGTGTGTGTGTGTCTCTCTCTCTCTGTCTGCTGCAGACCACGATAATGGCGGTGGAGTTCGATGGAGGAATTGTGATCGCCTCAGACTCCCGGGTCTCGGGGGGGTAGGTTGGTCCTCACTGTCAACCTGTGACCACACCGACTGGAGTCTGACACTGTGCCCCAGGTGCTGCCCTCACCACATGACAACGTGCCCTCACCATCGGGCTGGTCACTCACTCAGGAACTTGGACACCACAGCACTGATTGCCCCTAGGGTGTGGTAACCACCCACGTTGTCCGGTCTGGACACCTCCCTCCCCCCATTCTGGGGGTGGGGGGTATAATTGCTGCCCTGATATTGGAGTGCATTGTTCCACGATTGCACCGCTGACACCAGCTCCTGATTACTAGGTTGTACAGCACAGAAACAGGGCTTTCGGCCCATCATGTTACTACTAGCCATTGTTCCCGTTTATATCAATCCAGTTTTCCAGCAGGTGGCCCCCAGCTCTCTCTGCCTTGGTGGTCTCAGTGCTTGTCCGGATATGGCAAATCCTGCCACTCCCCAGATTTTACAATTCTGGGCCAGCTGGGTGGGATTAGAACCCCTGTCCTCGAGTGATGTTCAGGACCTGACTGATGAACCAGTAACTCGACTGGTGTGATGTGGGGAACAGCAAGACCCCAGGGACACCAGCGAGATGAACGGGCAGTCACCCGTGGTAGGTGCGGGGAGTCCCCACAGGGGTGGGGGATTGTCCGAGCCTGAGTCCAGAGTCAGTAGCCCTCTGTGTGGGGTGTCAGAGTGGGAGGGGGTCAGTAGGATGGGGTGTGGGAGTGGGAGGGGTCAGTAGGATGAATTGTGGGGTTGCATTCGTGTAGTAGCGATGGGGTCAGCAGGGTGGGGTTTGGGAATGGGAGTGTGTTGGGGAGGGGATGGTTTAGCAGGGTGAGCTTTGGGAATGGGAGTGTGTCACTGATGGTGTTCCCTTGCCACCAGAGAAGAGGTGGTTAATCGTGTGATGAACAAGCTGACGCCCTTGCACGAGCGTATCTGCTGTGCTCTGTCCGGCTCTGCGGCCGACGCCCAGGCCATCGCTGACATCACTTCCTACCAGCTGGAGCTGCACAGGTACCTGGTCCGACCGCCTGGGGTGTGGGGAGGGGGTGGGAGTCCATGTGGAGATAGTGCTGTCCAAGCAGGGACAACAGGGTGGGAGGGGGCGTCCACTTTGGGAGGGAGGTTTTCTCTTTGGGGTTAGAGGGACAGGGACAGCCCAGCCTGGGATGGGGTATGTCTGATATGCAATGGAGGGTGGTTGCTTTGACTATGGTGGGGGTCACTGTCCTGCCTGTTGACATGAGCTGTCCATCTCCTGTTCACAGCCCACACTCTACTCACCATGTACAGTGGGAACCGCTCCACCAGCCCGTTCATGCTCCCAGAGCTTACCTTTGATCTCTCCCCAGTCCACTGCCCAGTGCCCTGTCCCCTGCATTGCCCAGAGCCTCACAAACCCTTCTTTATCTTCTGTGTTCTGGTCCTGTTGGCCCACCAACCACTAACGCCCTGTCCCACACCGGCTGGTCTCGATTCACGGTCCCTCAGTCAACACTCTCGTGCGTCTGAGGTCATTCTCATACTGAAGGACCTCTTTCCCAAACTCTGGGTCTGAGTGTACCACAGGATCCCAGCTCCATCGATATCTCTGTGGGGTTTTCCATCTCCTGCCCTAACCACACCCTGCGCACCCCTCCATCGATGATCGCACCGATGCTGCCTCCTGCTCTTGGGACAGTACAGTCACCATCTGCGCTACCAGTGTCTATCCTGGTCACACACTCACACCTTCCGTCTCTGATCCTTCCCCTCCTCACCTCCGACTCGGTAGTGTAGAGGTTAGAACAATAGTTTACAGCCCAGCAACTCGGGTTCAGTTCCTGCCCCTGCCTGTTAGGACTTTTCCGTGAGACCACGTGGGTTTCCAGACGTACCAGTTGAGTTATTTGGTCATTGTAAATTGTCCTGTGGTTAGGCTGGGATTAATTGGGGTAGTGGGGTGGCTCGAAACTCTGCGCTGTTCCACGGGCCCTGGAGCACGGCCTGTGAGCCGGTGAGCACTGGCGCTGTGTGCGTACAGTGTTACCGAGGGTCTGCAGAGACTGGCTGGGCTTTGGAGGTCACTGTCAATCCCCTGGCTGCCTCCATGAGTGTAAATCAATCAGCAGAAAGCCCAGTCTCAACCTGGGGCAACAGGTAGAGACACTCCCTGAGGGCTCCACAAACGCGACCTCCGGCTCATTCTCCGTGTGGCTAATCCCCAGGTGTTCCAAAGCCTCAAAGGGGTGCGGGTAGGAGGGGCAATTGGCCACTGTGCATTGGTCCCAGTGTACTGGAAATGAGACGGCTGTGGAGGTCCAGTCATTGGGTATATTTAAAGTGGAGGTTGAAAGGTTCTTGACTAGTATGGGTCTAAATGGTTATGGTGGGAATGCAGGGCATTGGGGTTGAGAGGGATAACGAAACAGTGGAGCAGACTAGATGGGCCAAATGGCCTAATTCTGTTCCTATGTCATATTGTCTAATGGGAGGTGGGTGATATTGGGGATGTGGGGAGGGTTGCGGGAAGGTCTGGTTGGTGGCTGGTATGGAGCAGGTGGGCCGAAGGGCCTGTTTCCCATCGGACTGACGAGATTGCCCTCCCTACCCCAGTCTGGAGCTGCAGGAAGAGCCCCGGGTCCGAGCCGCTGCCGCCCTGGTCAGGAACATCTGCTACAAGTACAAGGAAGAACTGCTGGCACATCTCATTGTGGCAGGGTGGGACCGCAGCCACCAGGGTCAGGTAATCCCAGCCGCTGGGTGCAGTCCGTCCCCACGTACCCCGCCTGGGGTCCATCCTGCCTGGGCAAACATGGTTTATCCCCACGTACCCCCACCCACGTAAATGCACTCTGACACCAGTACCCTCCCATGTAAATGTGTACTGTTCCCAGCTACACCCACCTGTGTAAACCGGTCTGTCACGGGGTAACCCAAGCCCTGTTAACACCATCCATCCCCGGCTAAGCCTGCCTGTGTAAATGTCTGTGCATATCTCCACCTGTTTAAACGCAGTCCATGATGATGCAGTCCCCATCCGTGTCAGTGGTCTGTACAGGGTACACCGCCTGCATAAACATAAGCCTGCCTGTGTAAACACATCTGTCCACCCATTTAAACGCAGTCCTTGATGATGCAGTTGCCACCCACGTAATGGTCTGTCACAGGGTACCCCGCCTGCGTAAATGCAGTCTATCCCTTGGTACCTCATGAAAATGCAGAATTCCACACAGTACCCTGACACGGTCTTTCTCTGGCTGTAGCCCCTGTTCTGTGTATACCCAATCCCTCCTCCTGACGCCCGTCCGCACCCCATTCTGTTGTAGGGTTGGAGTTTTCGGTGTCCTTCCCCCGGGACGAAACTGATCGTGTTGGGGAAGGGACTGTTATGAACTGTAACGTCTTAGGAAAAAAACCAGCAGCAATAGACTACACATAGAGTCTGGCTTTGATGTTAAGACCACTCTCTTTATTAGTAACTACTCATAGTCACTTAAACCAAGGTAAACAAAAGTTAACAATGTTGTGTGTGTGTGTGTGTGTGTGTGTGTGTGTATGTTTATATATATACATGTAAATATGACTCCCAAACTATATTGAGCTTGAGGGGGGCTAACAAGGTTTAGAGCCTTGAGATGGTAAAGTAGGAAAGTTCAGTAATCTGTAAAATAAATGATGGGAGAGAGATATTTGTGATCCAGGGTAAATGTAGAGAAGGCAATTTCGTCAAATTCTACAGGGTCCACAATGCAGAGACTGAATATCAGTTGTCCAAGATTCTCCGTCGAGTCGTTCCAAATCCACGTACGAATTATCACCGAAAGTGGCCTGTCACAGGGATATCGTCTTCAAGTGATTGTCACACAACATACCTAGGCAAGGGTTAACACACACAGGATACCCCAGAAAATCCACCCCCATGGATTATGCGAGGTGACAGCCACACATTCGACGTGCACTGGATCGATAATCAACCCACCCTTGTGGGCATAGGAGAGTTCCAGACGTTAGCTGCAACAAGCTGAAGCTACTGGCTTTTCAGTTTTGCTCTCTCTCTCTCTCTCCCTCTCTCTCTCTGCTACTACTGAAAGTCGCTCTCTCTCCCTCGGTATAAACGCCTGAAGCAATCCATTTCAGTCTGTCACTGACGTCATAGTCCCGCCTCACTTCGGCACTCCCTTAAAGTGACAGTCCACAGCAAACGAAACCTATGGGTTCGTACCAGGGTGGTCCCGTGAACACGGTGACAGTGTGCTGGAGTTGCAGACAGCAGTGCAGTGTCACCATGGTGAGGGGAGGGGGGTCTGTGCTGGTCTGGTGTGTTGATCCTGCGCTCTGGTCCCCAGGTGTACGTCACACTGGGCGGGATGCTCGTCAGGCAGCCCTGCGCAATCGGGGGCTCTGGGAGCAGCTACATCTACGGATACGTGGACGCCAATTACAGAGCTGGCATGAGCAGGGATGAGTGCAAACAGTTCGTAACTAATGGTGAGTGATGGTGGGTGTCTCCCATCCACTCCCCCATTCTCTCCTACTCTCTGCCCTTCTCTCCCTCCCTCTCTCCTTCGCTCCTTCCCTCCCTTTATCTCTCCTTCCCTCTTTGCCTCTCCCCCTCCTTCTCTCCCTATCTCCTCTCACTCGCTCTCTCCTTCCCTCTTACTCTCCCTTTTTCTGTGCTGGAGCCTGCGCCGGGATTGGAGTGGGTATGAATTTTGTGGGCTGTATGTTGCTGGGGGGGGGGGGGGTGGGGGTGGTGTCAAGGTCTGATCTCACTGGTGATTGAACTTTTTCCCTCGCTCTCTCTATCTCACACTACCCCCTCCCTCTCCACAAGCTGACCTCACTAATGGTAGTCTTTTTTCCTCTCCCTCCCCCTGGGTTGGGGTGGGGTGTTGGTAGGCATGTGTATTGCACAGAGATCTCCCTAACAGCAGTCTCCCTCTCTCTCTCCCTCTCTCTCTGATCAGCCATTGCTTTGGCCATTAGCCGGGATGGCTCCAGTGGAGGGGTGATCTTCCTCAACACCATTACGGAGAAGGGCGCAGAACACCAGGTCATACTGCCCAACGAGATGCCTCGCTTCTACGACGAGTGACGCCCTGCGGTCACCTGACGTCTGACCCGGAGACCCCGTGTTCCAGAGCTTTGTTACCCGGAAACCCGTGGCTCGGAAACGACGGGCGGAGCAGGTCCCAGTGGGTGGGGGAGATCACGGTTACAACCCACACCCACCCTCAGTAACACAGTCCCTGCTCTCACACACCGGTGGGGGGCAACGGTGACCCAGTACCGGCCCGTGTCACCCAGTGACAGCTCCCGGAGCCGCTGCAGAGCCTGGACTGGAAACCCGAGGTACAGGGTACGGACAGTGACAGGGTTTAATCAATAATAAACGACTCCTTAATACTGAACCTGTACCAGCCTGAACCTTGGGAGAAACAATCGGAAATGGGAGGTTGTACAACAGTTTAAGTTTTATTCAATCTGTGCAGATTGAGTCAGAGAAAGGAACACCAAACACAGAGCAGAGCATGGGAACAGGCCGTTCCGCCCATCAACTTGTGCCTGACCAGTTAGTTCCTAATGCCGACACGTGGTAGCATGAGACATAGAAGGAGAGTTCGGACATTCGGCCCATTGAGTCTGCTCCAGAGCATGTCTTCTCCATTTTCCACATTTCCCATCCAACAGCCTCTTGACCAGTTCTGTCACATCCGGCTCCTGACAGACCCACAGCATTCACCCACCCACCGCTCTCTGTGCGCCTGCCCCTTTAAACGTTCTCCTACACACATTAAACCCATGTCCACTAGAATTTAACGTTTCCAGTCTGGGAACAGACTCTGATTTTCCAGCTCTCTGTGCCTCTGATAATCTGATAAAGCTCCATCAGGTCTCCCTTCAGCCCCAGGTACTCCAGAGATCACAGCCGCTATTTGTCCAACCTCGTTCCCCCTCCAACACCCCCACATCCTTCCTGTCACACAGTGCACACACAACTCCAAGTGTGGACTCTCCAAACAATTACACGTTTTATAACAGAGTGTAAGAATCACACCCAGGGTCACCCTGTACACCCCAAACCCACTGATACACCCGGGGGTCAGCCTGTACACCCCCAAACCCACTGATACACCCGGGGTCACCCTGTACACCCCACACCCACTGATACACCCGGGGTCACCCTGTACACCCCACACCCACTGATACACCCGGGGTCACCATGTACACCCCCAAACCCAATGACACACCTGGGGTCACCCTGTACACCCCCAAACCAACTGACACACCTGGGGTCACCCTGTACACCCCCAAACCAACTGATACACCCGGGGTCAACCTGTACACCCCCAAACCCACTGACACACCCGGGATCACACTGTACACCACCAAACCCACTGACACACCCGGGGTCACCCTGTACACCCGCAAACCCAAACCCACTGACATACCCGGGGTCACCCTGTACACCCTACACCCACTGACACACCCGGGGTCACCCTGTACACCCCCAAACCCACTGACATACCCGGGGTCACCCTGTACACCCTACACCCACTGACACACCCGGGGTCACCCTGTACACCCCCACACTCAGGGACACAGCTGAGACAAACCTCACTGGCCCTGGGGAACAACACTCGTGTCAACGTTGGAACAAACCCCCCCACCCTCAGTTTGTGAAGTTTCACGATTTTTAGATGTCATTTCCCGTACATTAGTGTTAAAGGGGAAGGAAAGAATTACTATTCCCGCCGTTCACAGTGATTACAGCTGATCTGTGTTCCCGTAACCCAGAAATCTGTGACCAGAGATAACAGTTCCTGAACTGGGGAGCTGTTAGCCCACATATCCAGTCAAAGTCGAGTTTATTGACACATACAGGACGACATGGATCCACAGATTTTGGTCGCAGGAACATCACTGGTCGGAGTCTCAGATAAACAGCGTTCACATGTAAATACAATCACAGGTACATGAGAGAGAGTACTGACAATGATATAGACCGAACACAGAATGATATGGACCTAACATAAACACAAAGAATATCTGCAGATGCTGGAAATATTGAAGAAATACACGCAAAATCCTAGAGAACTCGGCAGATCAGGAGCTGAATAAACAGTCGACGTTTCGGGCCGAGACCCTGCCTCAGACTTTGTTTTACTGAACTGTAGTGGTGATCACAGTTTTGCCAATTTGATGGGAAGTAGCAGCTCCTGAAGCGAGAAGATAGGAGTTTCGATCCGTATCGCCAAGTATAGAGAGCAGCCGGGTCTGGTGGGTCTGCAGGAGTAAATCCCACATACAGTGGTAGGTGGTGTATCTGTTAGAGGGCCCGAAGGGCCGTCGCCCCGTCACCCAGCCCACACTGTTCACCTGGTGAGATCGGTCCCGGCAACAGACCGCCACAGGAAACGTTCTCCTTTTTTGTATCAAAACTATAAAAGTTTATTAACAACACCCATACAGAAGACAATCAATATTCTCAAAACAGTAGCTACACTCCAGTTACTGCGGTGGATAAAACAACCTAGACCGCGGGGCGGGGAGGCCACCACTCACGGAAATGCCCCAATGTGCCGCCGCGACCGCGAGTTCCCACTCCAAGGACAACGCTCTCCTCGGGAAACGGGCAGGCAGTCGGCCCGGGCGGCGTCCTCCACCTTCCGCTGTCTAGACCCGTGTCTGGCAGAGGAACGCCAGGAAGTGACAGGCGTGCGGGCCCCGGAGCGGCGCGGTGGGAACGACCCCGAGACGGCCCACGTTGTCCGGACCCTGTCCCTGTGGTCTCCCGAGGCCTGGGTCCGACGCGCACATCGGGTGATGGTGCAGCCGGAATCGCTCCAGCACCCTGCGTCCCCCCGGCACCCACCACCCTAGGAACGGGACCAGTCCCCCCCGCCCCTGCAGGCAGAGTACCGTTCCCCAACGGGGTAGGAGCGCCCTTCCCGGAATCGGTCACCAAGTTCCTGGTAGAAGCGGGGTAAATCCCTCAGAGGGGCGCGGCCGACGTCGGCCTCAGCAATCAGACCATTGCCTTGATCAAGCAGCAGATGGAGCCAGCAGGCCGCTGTACACACCTCAGCCCAGGGAGGAGACGTTCAGCTCCACGACAACCGGTCAACGGGAGTGGAAGGACAGGACCTGGGAGTGGAAGGACAGGACCTGGGAGTGTTTGAGCATGAATCACGGAAGGCTGGTTTGTAGATGCAGCAGGCTGAGGAAGGGAAATGGAAATATCACAATCTCAATCTTTCCCCCCTCCTTACCACCCCTCTCTCCCTCCCGTCCCCTCCTCACCCCCTCACTCTCTTCCCACTCCACTCCCCTCCCCATCTCTACATTCCACCCTCTCCTCTCCCCTTCTTCCCCTCCCCATCTCACCGTCGCCCCTCTCTCACTATCCCCACCCCCACACTCCACTCCCCTCCCCATCTTCCCATTCCACCCTCTCCTCTCCCCTTCTTCCCCTCCCCATCTCTACATTCCACCCTCTCCTCTCCCCTTCTTCCCCTCCCCATCTCTACATTCCACCCTCTCCTCTCCCCTTCTTCCCCTCCCCATCTCTACATTCCACCCTCTCCCCTCCCCTGTCACCCTCGCCCCTCTCTTCTTATCCCCTCCCCACACTCCTCTCTCCTCCCCTTCTCTCCCCACTCCTCTCCCCTCCCATGCACCCTATCCCTCTCCCCTACCTCTCCCATCATCTCTTCCTTCCCCTCTCCCCTTCCATTTCCCCCTCATCCCATCCACACACACCCTTACTCACCCCTCTCTCCCCTTCCCTAACCCCCTCTGTCCCTCCCGTCCCCTCCTCACCCCCTCACTCTCTTCCCACTCCACTCCCCTCCCCATCTCTACATTCCACCCTCTCCTCTCCCCTTCTTCCCCTCCCCATCTCACCGTCGCCCCTCTCTCCCTATCCCCACCCCACTCCTCTCTCCTCCCCTTCTCTCCCCACTCCTCTCTCCTCCCCTTCTCTCCCCACTCCTCTCCCCTCCCATGCACCCTATCCCTCTTCCCTACCTCTCCCATCGTCTCTCCCTTCCCTCCCCCCACCCTTTCCATTTCCCCTCTCATCCTATCCACACACACCCTCACTCACCCCTCTCTCCCCTTCCCTATCCCCCTCTCTCCCTATCCCCACCCCCACACTCCACTCCACTCCCCATCTTCCCATTCCACCCTCTCCCCTCCCCTGTCACCCTCGCCCCTCTCTTCTTATCCCCTCCCCACACTCCTCTCTCCTCCCCTTCTCTCCCCACTCCTCTCCCCTCCCATGCACCCTATCCCTCTCCCCTACCTCTCCCATCATCTCTTCCTTCCTCTCTCCCCTTCCATTTCCCCCTCATCCCATCCACACACACACCCTTACTCACCCCTCTCTCCCCTTCCCTAACCCCCTCTCTCCCGCTACCATGCTCTCTCCCTGTACCCATCTCTCATGCACCCCTCTTTTCACCCTCTCTCCCCTTCCCTTCTCCCAGTCCTCTCCCCTTCTCAATCATATTCTCTCACTCTCTCCCTACCAACTCCTTCTCTCTCCCTCTCCCCTCTCTCTCTACCCTTCCCATCTCTCCCCACTTACTCTCCCCCTCTCTCACTCACCCCTTCTCTCTCCCAACTCCAGTCCTCTATACCTTCCCCTTCCCTCTCCCCTCCTCCTCTTTCACCATCTCCTCTCTCTCCTCCCTCTCATTCACTCCCCAAACCCTCTCTCCCCTTCCCCTCACTCTCACCCCTTCTCTCACCTCCCCTCTCTCTACTGCTATCACACACCCCCCCCCGTCCTCATCTGCCACACCTTCTCCTCTCACTCTTCCCTCTCATCTCTCCCCAAGCCACACCCTCTACCCTCCCACTCACCTCCCTCCCCACCCCTCACTCCCCTCCACCTCCTCCCGCTCCCCCCTCTCCTCTCCCCCACTAGATCCTGCCATCTCCCCCTTCCCTCTCTCACTCTCCTCTCCCTCCCTTTTCCTGTATCTCCCCCACCACTGTCCCTGCCCACTCTCCCCATCTTTCTCACTCCATCCCCTCCCTCTCTCCACCCTCCATCTCTCATCTCCATCCCCCTCACCTCTCCTCTCCCTTCCACATTCTCTCTCCCTTAACCTCCTTCACCCTCTCTACCCCTCCCCACTCTCTCCCTCTCCCCTCCTCCTCTCACCCACTCTCTCCCCTCCCCACTCCCCTCCTCCCCTCATTCCCCTACCCCTCACCTCCCCCCTTTCTCCCCACACTCATTTCTCCCGTGCCATCCCTCCCCATATGTCACCCTTCCCTCTCTACCTCTCCTCTCATTCTCCCTTCTCCACCCGCAGTCTCCCCATCTTCCCTTTCTCCCCTATATCTCCCCGCACTATTCCCTCCCGTCCCTCTCCCCTCCCTCCACGCTCCCCTCTCCCACTCTCTTCCTCCACCATAGTCTAACCTCCATAACAGTGGTCTCTCGCTCTCCCTCTAATTGGCTCGTGAGGGGGTACGTGTTGGATCGGGGTCCTGGGGGGTGGGTATTGCCCAGAGATTCATGATATTCTGTCTCTATCGGTCCCTTTCCCTTCCCCCCCCCCCCATGTCTCTCTCTCTCTGATCAGCCATTGCTTTGGCCATTAGCCGGGATCGCTCCAGTGGAGGGGTGATCTTCCTCACCACCATTACAGAGAAGGGCGCAGAACACCAGGTCATACTGCCCAACGAGATGCCTCGCTTCTACGACGAGTGACGCCCTGCGGTCACCTGACATCTGACCCGGAGACCCCGTGTTCCAGAGCTTTGTTACCCGGAAACCCGTGGCTGGGAAACGACGGGCGGAGCAGGTCCCAGTGGGTGGGGGAGATTACGGTTACAACCCACACCCACCCTCAGTAACACAGTCCCTGCTCTCACACACCGGTGGGGGGCAACGGTGACCCGGTACCGGCCCGTGTCACCCAGTGACAGCTCCCGGAGCCGCTGCAGAGCCTGGACTGGAAACCCGAGGTACAGGGTACGGACAGGGACGGGGTTTTTAATCCGTAATAAACGATTCCTTAATACTGAACCTGTACCAGCCTGAACCTTGGGAGAAACAATCGGAAATGGGAGGTTGTACAACAGTTTAAGTTTTATTCAATCTGTGCAGATTGAGTCAGAGAAAGGAACACCAAACACAGAACAGCGGAGCAGGGATCAGGCCGTTCGGCCCATCATCTTGCGCCTGACCAATTAGTCCAATGATTGAAAGGCTTGAGCATATAGACATTAAGAAAGAGGATGTGCTGGAGCTTTTGAAAAGCATTAAGTTAGATAGGTCACCGGGACGGAATGAGAGATACCCCAGGGTACTGTGGGAAGTGAGGGAGAAGACTGCTGAGCCTCTTGCAAAAGTCTTTGCATCATGAATAGGGACGGAGGATGTACTGGAGGATTGGAGGGTTACAAATGTTGTTCCCTTGCTCAAGAGACGGTGTAGAGATAATCCAGGAAATTACAGACCAGAGAGCTTCACTTCAGTGGTGGGGAAGTTGTTGGAGAAGATCCTGAGAGGCAGGGTTTATGAGCATTTGGAGAGACAATCTGATTGGGGATGGTCAGCGTGGCTTTGTCAAGGGCAGGTCACCAAACAATTACAGGTTTTATAACAGAGTGTGAGAATCACACCCGGGGTCACCCTGTACACCCCCAAATCACTACACACCCGGGGTCACCCTGTACACCCCCAAATCTCTACACACCCGGGGACACCCTGTACACACCACACCCACTGACCCAGGGTTACCCTGTACACCCCCAAATCACTACACACCCGGGGTCACCTTGTTCACACCACACCCACTGATACACCTGGGGTCACCCTGTACACCCCCAAATCACTACACACCCGGGGTCACCTTGTTCACACCACACCCACTGATACACCTGGGGTCACTCTGTACACCCCCAAATCACTACACACCCGGGGTCACCCTGTACACCCCCAAATCACTACACACCCGGGGTCACCTTGTACACACCACACCCACTGACACACCTGGTGTCACTCTGTACACCCCCAAATCACTACACACCCGGGGTCACCCTGTACACACCACACCCACTGACCCAGGGTTACCCTGTACACCCCCAAATCACTACACACCCGGGGACACCCTGTACACACCACACCCACTGACCCAGGGTTACCCTGTACACCCCCAAATCACTACACACCCGGGGTCACCTTGTTCACACCACACCCACTGACACACCTGGGGTCACTCTGTACACCCCCAAATCACTACACACTTGGGGTCAACTTGTACACCCCAAACCCACTGACACACCCGGGGTCACCCTGTACACCCCCACACTCACGGACACAGCTGAGACAAACCCCACTGGCCCTGGGGAACAACACTCATGTCAACGTTGGAACAAACCCCCCCACCCCCAGTTTGTGAAGTTTCACGATTTTTAGATGTCATTTCCCGTACATTAGTGTTAAAGGGGAAGGAAAGAATTACTATTCCCGCCGTTCACAGTGATTACAGCTGATCTGTGTTCCCGTAACCCAGAAATCTGTGACCAGAGATAACAGTTCCTGAACGGGGGAGATGTTAGCCCACATATCCAGTCAAAGTCGAGTTTATTGTCACATACAGGAGGACATGGATCCACAGATTTTGGTCGCAGGAACATCACTGGTCGGAGTCTCAGATAAACAGCGTTCACATGTAAATACAATCACAGCTACATGAGAGAGAGTACTGACAATGATATAGACCGAACACAGAATGATATGGACCTAACATAAACACAAGGAATATCTGCAGATACTGAAAATATTGAACAAACACACGCAAAATCCTAGAGAACTCGGCAGATCAGGAGCTGAATAAACAGTCGACGTTTCGGGCCGAGACCCTGCCTCAGACTTTGTTTTACTGAACTGTAGTGGTGATCACAGTTTTGCCAATTTGATGGGAAGTAGCAGCTCCTGAAGCGAGAAGATAGGAGTTTCGATCCGTATCGCCAAGTATAGAGAGCAGCCGGGTCTGGTGGGTCTGCAGGAGTAAATCCCACATACAGTGGTAGGTGGTGTATCTGTTAGAGGGCCCGAAGGGCCGTCGCCCCGTCACCCAGCCCACACTGCTCACCCGGTGAGATCGGTCCCGGCAACAGACCGCCACAGGAAACGTTCTCCTTTTTTGTATCAAAACTATAAAAGTTTATTAACAACACCCATACACAAGACAATCAATATTTTCAAAACAGTAGCTACACTCCAGTTACTGCGGTGGATAAAACAACCTAGACCGCGGGGCGGGGAGGCCACCACTCACGGAAATGCCCCAATGTGCCGCCGCGACCGCGAGTTCCCACTCCAAGGACAACGCTCTCCTCGGGGGAAACGGGCAGGCAGTCGGCCCGGGCGGCGTCCTCCACCTTCCGCTGTCTAGACCCGTGTCTGGCAGAGGAACGCCAGGAAGTGACAGGCGTGCGGGCCCCGGAGCGGCGCGGTGGGAACGACCCCGAGACGGCCCACGTTGTTCGGACCCTCTCCCTGTGGTCTCCCGAGGCCTGGGTCCGACGCGCACATCGGGTGATGGTGCAGCCGGAATCACTCCAGCACCCACCACCCTAGGAACGGGACCAGTCCCCCCCGCCCCTGCAGGCAGAGTACCGTTCCCCAACGGGGTAGGAGCGCCCTTCCCGGAATCGGTCACCAAGTTCCTGGTAGAAGCGGGGTAAATCCCTCAGAGGGGCGCGGCCGACGCCGGCATCAGCAATCAGACCATTGCCTTGATCAAGCAGCAGATGGAGCCAGCAGGCCGCTGTACACACCTCAGCCCGGGGAGGAGACGTTCAGCTCCACGACAACCGGTCAAAGGGAGTGGAAGGACAGGACCTGGGAGTGGAAGGACAGGACCTGGGAGTGTTTGTGCATGAATCACGGAAGGCTGGTTTGTAGATGCAGCAGGCTGAGGAAGGCAGATGTAAATATCACAATCTCAATCTTTCCCCTCTCCTTACCACCCCTCTCTCCCTCCCGTCCCCTCCTCACCCCCTCACTCTCTTCCCACTGCACTCCACTCCCCATCTCCCCATTCCACCCCCTCCTCTCCCCTTATTCCCCTCCCCTGTCACCCTCGCCCCTCTCTCCCTATCCCCACCCCCACACTCCACTCCCCTCCCCATCTTCCCCTCCCCATCTCACCGTCGCCCCTCTCTCCCTATCCCCACCCCACTCCTCTCTCCTCCCCTTCTCTCCCCACTCCTCTCCCCTCCCATGCACCCTATCCCTCTTCCCTACCTCTCCCATCGTCTCTCCCTTCCCTCCCTTCCCCCACCCCTTCCATTTCCCCTCTCATCCTATCCACACACACCCTCACTCACCCCTCTCTCCCCTTCCCTATCCCCCTCTCTCCCACTACCATGCTCTCTCCCTGTACCCATCTCTCATGTGCCCCTCTTTTCACCCTCTCTCCCCTTCCCCTCTCCCAGTCCTCTCCCCTTCTCAATCATAATCTCTCCCACTCTCCCTACCACCTCCTTCTGTCTCCCTCTCCCCTCTCTCTCTACCCTCCCCATCTCTCCCCACTTACTCTCTCCCTCTCTCACTCATCCCTTCTCTCTCCCAACTCCAGTCCTCTATACCTTCCCCTTCCCTCTCCCATCCTCCTCTTTCACCATCTCCTCTCACTCCTCCCTCTCATCTCTCCCCAAGCCACACCCTCTACCCTTCCCCTTCTCTGCCTGCTGTCTCCCTCTTCCTCCTCTCACCCCTCTTCCCCACCCCGTCTCCCCTCTCACCCCCTCCAACTGTCGTTCCCCCTCTACCCTCCCTTGTACTTTCCCCATCCTGCTCTCTTCTCCAACCCCTTTCTCTCCTACCATAGTCTCTCCCCTCCCTCTACCCCTGCCACTCTCAGCTCCCTCCCCTTCCCCCTCTCTCCACCCTCTCTCCCCTCCCTTCTCCTCCACTCTTTCCTCTCCCCACCACACCCGCTACCTACTCCCCTTCTCCCCACTCATCTTTTCCCTCCTCCCCTCTCACCTCTCTTCCTTCTCCCATCTCCCCCTCTCACTCCCACTCCACCTCCCTCCCACTTTCCCCTGTCCCTCTCCCCCTCCTTTCCTACCACTGTTTCCTACCATTCTCTCTCCTCCCTCTACCCTCCCCCTCTCACCGCCCTCCCCTCCTCTCTTCCCACCCCTCACTCCCCTCCACCTCCTCCCGCTCCCCCCTCTTCTCTCCCCGCCACTAGATCCTGCCATCTCCCCTTCCCTCTCTCACTCTCCTCTCCCTCCCTTTTCCTGTATCTCTCCCACCACTGTCCCTGCCCACTCTCCCAATCTTTCTCACTCCATCCCCTCCCTCTCTCCACCCTCCATCTCTCATCTCCATCCCCCTCACCTCTCCTCTCCCTTCCACACTCTCTCACTCACTCTCCTTCCCCCTCTCTACCCCTCCCCACTCTCTCCCTCTCTCATCCTCCTCTCACCCACTCTCTCCCCTCCCCAACTCCCCCTCTCATTCCCCTCCCACTTTCTCCCCACACTCATTTCTCCCTTGCCATCCCTCCCCTCATGTCACCCTTCCCTCTCTACCTCTCCTCTCATCCTCCCTTCTCCGCCCACAGTCTCCCCATCTCCCTCTCCCTGGGTTGGGGTGGGGTGTTGGTAGGTGTGTGTATTGCACAGAGATCTCCCTAACAGCAGTCTCTCTCTCCCCCTCTCTCTCTCTGATCAGCCATTGCTTTGGCCATTAGCCGGGATGGCTGCAGTGGAGGGGTGATCTTCCTCACCACCATTACAGAGAAGGGCGCAGAACACCAGGTCATACTGCCCAACGAGATGCCTCGCTTCTACGACGAGTGACGCCCTGCGGTCACCTGACGTCTGACCCGTAGACCCCGTGTTCCAGAGCTTTGTTACCCGGAAACCCGTGGCTCGGAAACGACGGGCGGAGCAGGTCCCAGTGGGTGGGGGAGATCACGGTTACAACCCACACTCACCCTCAGTAACACAGTCCCTGCTCTCACACACCGGTGGGGACCACGGTGATCCGGTACCGGCCCGTGTCACCCAGTGACAGCTCCCGGAGCCGCTGCAGAGCCTGGACTGGAAACCCGAGGTACAGGGTACGGTCAGGGACGGGGTTTAATCAATAATAAACGATTCCTTAATACTGAACCTGTACCAGCCTGAACCTTGGGAGAAACAATCGGAAATGGGAGGTTGTACAACAGTTTAAGTTTTATTCAATCTGTGCAGATTGAGTCAGAGAAAGGAACACCAAACACAGAGCAGAGCATGGGAACAGGCCGTTCTGCCCATCAGCTTGTGCCTGACCAGTTAGTTCCTAATGCCGACACGTGGTAGCATGAGACATAGAAGGAGAGTTCGGACATTCGGCCCATTGAGTCTGCTCCAGAGCATGTCTTCTCCATTTTCCACACTTCCCATCCAACAGCCTCTTGACCAGTTCTGTCACATCCGGCTCCTGACAGACCCACAGCATTCACCCACCCACCGCTCTCTGTGCGCCTGCCCCTTTAAACGTTCTCCTACACACATTAAACCCATGTCCACTAGAATTTAACGTTTCCAGTCTGGGAACAGACTCTGATTTTCCAGCTCTCTGTGCCTCTGATAATCTGATAAAGCTCCATCAGGTCTCCCTTCAGCCCCAGGTACTCCAGAGATCACAGCCGCTATTTGTCCAACCTCGTTCCCCCTCCAACACCCCCACATCCTTCCTGTCACACAGTGCACACACAACTCCAAGTGTGGACTCTCCAAACAATTACACGTTTTATAACAGAGTGTGAGAATCACACCCGGGGTCAACCTGTACACCCCAAACCCACTGATACACCCGGGGGTCAGCCTGTACACCCCCAAACCCACTGATACACCCGGGGTCACCCTGTACACCCCACACCCACTGATACACCCGGGGTCACCCTGTACACCCCACACCCACTGACACACCCGGGGTCATCCTGTACACCCCACACCCACTGATACACCCGGGGTCATTCTGTACACCCCCAAACCCACTGACACACCCGGGGTCATGCTGTACACCCCCAAACCCATTGACACACCCGGGGTCACCCTGTACACTCCCAAACGCACTGATACACCTGGGGTCACACTGTACACCCCCACACCCACTGACACACCCGGGATCACCCTGTACACCCCACACCCACTGATACACCCGGGTCACCCTGTACACCCCACACCCACTGACACACCCGGGGTCACCCTGTACACCCCCAAACCCACTGACACACCCGGGATCACCCTGTACACCCCACACCCACTGATACACCCGGGTCACCCTGTACACCCCACACCCACTGACACACCCGGGGTCACCCTGTACACCCCCAAACCCACTGACACACCCGGGATCACCCTGTACACCCCACACCCACTGACACACCCGGGGTCACCCTGTACACCCCCAAACCCACTGAAACACCCGGGGTCACACTGTACACCCCCAAACCCATTGACACACCCGGGGTCACCCTGTACACCCCCAAACGCACTGATACACCTGGGGTCACCCTGTACACCCCCAAACCCATTGACACACCCGGGGTCACCCTGTACACCCCCAAACCCACTGATACACCCGGGGTCACCATGTACACCCCCAAACCCACTGACACACCCGGGGTCACCCTGTACACCCCCAAACCCACTGACACACCTGGGGTCACCCTGTACACCCCCAAACCAACTGATACACTCGGGGTCATCCTGTACACCCCAAACCCACTGATACACCCGGGGTCAACCTGTACACCCCCAAACCCACTGACACACCCGGGATCACACTGTACACCCCCAAACCCACTGACACACCCGGGGTCACCCTGTACACCCCACACCCACTGATACACCCGGGTACACCATGTACACCCCCAAACCCACTGACACACCCGGGGTCACCCTGTACACCCCCAAACCCACTGACACACCCGGGGTCACCCTGTACACCCCCAAACCCACTGACACACCCGGGGTCACCCTGTACACCCCCAAACCCCATGACACACCCGGGGTCACACTACACCCC
This sequence comes from Hypanus sabinus, assembly GCF_030144855.1. NCBI lineage: Eukaryota > Metazoa > Chordata > Chondrichthyes > Myliobatiformes > Dasyatidae > Hypanus > Hypanus sabinus. Next base: position 149,011,955 of record NC_082710.1, on the reverse strand, counting down.
CAAACCCACTGACACACCCGGGTTCACCATGTACACCCCTAAACCCACTGACACACCCGGGGTCACCCTGTACACCCCCAAACCCACTGACACACCCGGGTTCACCCTGTACACCCCCAAACCCACTGACACACCCGGGGTCACCCTGTACACCCCCAAACCCCATGACACACCCGGGGTCACACTACACCCCCAAACCCACTGACACACCCGGGTTCACCATGTACACCCCCAAACCCACCGACACACCCGGGGTCACACTGTACACCCCCACACCCACTGACACACCCGGGATCACCCTGTACACCCCACACCCACTGATACACCCGGGTCACCCTGTACACCCCACACCCACTGACACACCCGGGGTCACCCTGTACACCCCCAAACCCACTGACACACCCGGGATCACCCTGTACACCCCACACCCACTGATACACCCGGGTCACCCTGTACACCCCACACCCACTGACACACCCGGGGTCACCCTGTACACCCCCAAACCCACTGACACACCCGGGATCACCCTGTACACCCCACACCCACTTACACACCCGGGGTCACCCTGTACACCCCCAAACCCACTGACACACCCGGGATCACCCTGTACACCCCACACCCACTTACACACCCGGGGTCACCCTGTACACCCCCAAACCCACTGAAACACCCGGGGTCACACTGTACACCCCCAAACCCATTGACACACCCGGGGTCACCCTGTACACCCCCAAACGCACTGATACACCTGGGGTCACCCTGTACACCCCCAAACCCATTGACACACCCGGGGTCACCCTGTACACCCCCAAACCCACTGATACACCCGGGGTCACCATGTACACCCCCAAACCCACTGACACACCCGGGGTCACCCTGTACACCCCCAAACCCACTGACACACCTGGGGTCACCCTGTACACCCCCAAACCCACTGACACACCCGGGATCACCCTGTACACCCCACACCCACTGATACACCCGGGTCACCCTGTACACCCCCAAACCCACTGATACACCCGGGGTCACCCTGTACACCACACACCCAGGGTCACCCTGTACACCCCCAAACCCACTGACACACCCAGGGTCACCCTGTACACCCCAAACCCACTGACACACCCGGGGTCACCCTGTACACCCCACACCCGCTGATACACCCAGGGTCACCCTGTACACCCCCAAACCCACTGATACACCCGGGGTCACCCTGTACACCCCCAAACCAACTGACACACCCGGGGTCACACTGTACACCCCCAAACCCACTAACATGCCCAGAGTCACCCTGTACACCCCACACCCGCTGATACACCCAGGGTCACCCTGTACACCACACACCCGCTGATACACCCAGGGTCACCCTGTACACCCCCAAACCCACTGACACACCCGGGGTCACCCTGTACACCCCCACACCCACTGACACACCCGGGGTCACCCTGTACACCCCACACCCACTGACACAGCCGGGGTCACCCTGTACACCCCCAAACCCACTGACACACCCGGGGTCACCCTGTACACCCCACACCCACTGACACAGCCGGGGTCACCCTGTACACCCCCAAACCCACTGACACACCCGGGGTCACCCTGTACACCACACACCCACTGATACACCCGGGGTCACCCTGTACACCCCACACCCACTGATACACCCGGGGTCACCCTGTACACCCCCAAACCCACTGACACAACCGGAGTCACCCTGTACACCCCCAAACCCACTGACACACCCGGGGTCACCCTGTACACCCCCAAACCCACCGATACACCCGGGGTCACCCTGTACACCCCACACCCACCGATACACCCGGGGTCACCCTGTACACCCCAAACCCACTGATACACCCGGGGACACCCTGTACACCCCCAAACCCACTGATACACCCGGGGTCAACCTGTACACCCCCAAACCCACTGATACACCCGGGGTCAACCTGTACACCCCCAAACCCACTGACACACCCGGGATCACACTGTACACCCCCAAACCCACTGACACACCCGGGGTCAACCTGTACACCCCCAAACCCACTGACACACCCGGGATCACACTGTACACCCCCAAACCCTCTGACACACCCGGGGTCAACCTGTACACCCCCAAACCCACTGACACACCCGGGATCACACTGTACACCTCACACCCGCTGGCACACCTGGGTCACCATGTACACCCCCAAATCACAACACACCCGGGGATCACCCTGTACACCCCACACCCACTGACACACCCGGGGTCACTCAAGGTGGCGTTCAAGGTGATCCTGGGGTTCAGAGGGGATCCCGGAGTCCAGAGTTGGTCATGAGGCTGGGCTAGAGGATGAGTTTTGGGACTAGGAATGCTGGGAGTATAGACCCCTGGGCAGGCCACAGAACTCCTGGGCAGGGCCCGGACCTCCCAGGCAGGACACAGGGGCCTGGGAAGGTCGCGGGGCACAACCCGTAGGAGGCGAGGGATCAGAAGGGGCAGAGTCCCTCACCGGGTGACAGCAGTCTGGCCTGGCTTACCCGATGGAGGCAAGGGATAGGAAGGGGGATCAGTCCAGGGTGACTTCCAGACTCACTCGCAGAACTCGTCTTTAACGGTGGGTACTCCAAGCCAGGATAAGCAGGACCCCACCAACAAAAACTATACTCTCTCTCCGTCTTGTTTTACGGCGGTTGGCACCCAGCTTAATGGTGCATTACCGCCACCTTCTGCTCCGGAGTATGCGATGGACTCACATTCTAAATCCCTTCACCCAGTCGCACACATACACATACCCTAACCTACACTTTATCCTCCCCATCCTAATACCCTATTCCTGTTTATCCATCATATCCTATAAAAAAAACCCCTGTACCCCTTAAGAAAACTAAAAATACCCTGACCTGTGTTCTCTCACCCATGCCCAGCAACCCTTTTAATGTGAATTCCAATTCCCTTAGATTAATTCTCATCATCTCTCTCTGTATCCCACACTTCCTGCAACTCAGAACTACATGTTCTACTGACTCCTCTTCCTGACATTCCTCACACAGTCCTGTCTGGTGTTTCCCTATCAATTTCAATGTTTGGTTTAGTGCACAGTGCCCCAGCCTTAACCGAGTCCACACAATTTCCTCTCTTCTGTATCTACTACCTACCCTAGTACCTGTAACACTTCTTTGTATTTGATATAAATGCCTCCCTTTCCCCTCCCTGTCCCATCTTTCTTGCCACATTTGGTTAATTTTTTCCCCAGATTACACACTTAACCTCTGCTTTACTGATACTAATGTGCATTTCTATATCTTCTTTCTTTAATGCCCTCTTTGCCAACTTATCCACCCTCTCGTTCCCCTTCCCTCCTACATGAGCTGGAACCCATTGGAATTTAACCGGACCTCTCTGATTTGCGACTCTTGTGACTGACTGAAGGACTTCATGAAGTACATCTTGCCGGCTGTTTGAGTGAGAAGACCTTAACCTTGCTAGAACTGAAGATGAATCTGAGCATATCAATGCTTTGACTAGTCTAGCTTTCTCCACCCAACGCAACGCAACCAACACTGCCATCATCTCCACTGTATACACCGCCAGCTTATCAGATGTTCTTCTGCTGATTGCAATTGCTTTTGCTGGTATAGCCACTCCTGTTTCAGGTTCCTTAGCACCATCTGTATAGACCTGAGTATAATCACTATACTTTTCCATCACGAGAGTTAAATGGACTTACCAAATCAGTTTTATACTTTCCTTTCCTTTTTACCTCTAACAAATATCAGTCTACATCAGGCCATACAAGTTTCCATGGAGCTACAACCGGATAAACTACTGAAGGACTTATCTTTAGATCAAACACTCCACATGATCTAGCAATATCATTCCCTACCCGACAAAAGTTTTCCCTCTGAAACCTCCCATTTTCCCAGGACTCCTGCAACACTCCTTTAGCAGGGTGAGAATCATTGTGTCCCTGCAAATTAACCCAGTAGTTTACCATCAATTGCATCCTTCTTAATTCCAAAGGCATTATTCCCATTTCTACCTGCAGGGCTGATACTGGTGATGTTTTAAAAGCCCCACTGCACACACTCAAAACCTGAGCCTGAATCACATCCAGTTTCCTTATAAGAGACCTAGCTGCTGATCCATATGCTACACTTCCATAATCCAACACAGATCTTACTAAAGCCACATATATTTCTTCAATACTGAACAACATGCTCCCCATTCCCTACCAGTCAAACATCTCATCACGTTTATTACTTTTTTACATTTCTCCTCAACTTTCCTGATATGGTCTGCCCACGTTAATCGTGAATCAAATATAACTCCCAGAAATTTAAATGATCCAACCCTTTCTAATTCAATCCCATACATCCTTAACTTCTTCCCTACTTCAATTCTTTTCCTAGTGAAAAATACAGTTTGAGTTTTTTCCACTGAAAATCTACATCCCCAATCATAACCCCACTCTACCACTTCATCAATTGCTCCTTGTAGTTTCCTGATTATATGCTCCGTGTTCCTGCCTCTTTTCCACAAGGCCCCATCATCCACAAACAATGACCTACCTATATCCACTGGTACCTTTGTGAAGACATCATTGATCATGATGATGAAAAGTAACGGGCTAATCACACTACCCTGAGGTGTGTCATTTCCACTATGTACTGATTTGATAATTCTGATCCAATCCAAACTTGAATTTTTCTACCAAACAAAAAATCTTTAATCCAATTAAAAACTCTCCCCCCAACCCCCATCTTGTGCAGTTTAATTAATAATCCTTCCTTCCACATCATATCATAGGCTTTTTCAATGTCAAAAAACACTGCAGCTACTGATTCTTTATTTTCCTGGGCCTTTCTTATTTCAGTCTCTAACCTTATCACTGAGTCCATGGAATTCCTTCCCTTCCTAAAACCACTCTGATAACTTGCCAGCATTCCTCTCTTCTCAAGACCATACGATAACCTTTCAGTTATCATCCTTTCCATTACCTTACATATATTTGACGTTAGTGCTATTGGCCTGTAGCTAGTGGGTTTTGACAGATCCTTGCCAGGTTTCCTTATTGGAATTACTGCTGCTTCTTTCCATGCACTTGGTAATCTTCCTTCCTCCCACACTCTGTTATAAAAATGCAGTAACTTCAAGAGCACTCCTTCTCCTAGATTTTTTAGCATAACATAGCACATTAGATCTTTCCCTGGGGAGGTTGGTCTCGATCTCTTTATTGCTCTCACCATTTCTGCCAAAGTAAATGGATCATCCATTATATCATCTGTTTCTTCCCTCCAGTTTAACACACCTGGGTATGGACTCATTGTTCTTTCCCTTCTCCTCCCTTCTTCAGACAAATTTTCTGAACTATGTATCTTTACAAATGACTTGGCCATGATCTCAGCCTTATCCCTGCTGGAGACTGCTGTTTCCTCCTCAGATATCATTACTGGATACTCCCAATCCCTTCTATCTCCCCCCATCCTCTTAATCATTCCCCATACCTCTCCCACAGGCATTGTTCTTCCTATTTTGTTGCAAAAACTCCTCCAACTTGCCCTTTTAGCTTGACATATAGTTCTTCTCACCACTGCCTGTGCCTTCTTATATTGAATCAAATGCTGCATATTATGGGTTCTTTTAACTAGCCTGAATGCTCTATTTCTGTTTTTTACAGCCTGACAACATTCCTCTGTCCACCATGGCACTAGTTTTCTATTCATTCTATTTTTACTCCTGGGTATAGATCCTTCTGCTGCCATAATAATTGCTGAAGTCACCTGACTGTTTAATTCATCTATATCTCCAGAAATGTCAATCTTTGTCAATGCTTCTTCACTGAACTTCTGGAACTTACCCCAATCTGCTTTTCCAAACACCCACTTTGGGACTCCCCCACCTGGTCTTATTTCAACTCTTTCACCCACTGAACATAAAACTGGGTAGTGATCACTGCCTACTGTTGAAGCAGTCCAATCTCCCCAGTTACTAATGCCAGCCAAGACATTAGACACTAACGTAATATCCAATACCGACTCAGTTCCTGGTGTTGTGTTTATCCTTGTCCCTCTACCATCATTCATACACACCAAATCCCTTTCTTCCATCAAATCTTCAATTACCGTTCCATTTGAATCTGTAATCAGATCCCCCATATTGTGCTGTGAGCATTGAAATCTGCACACCACATTACTTTATGTCTATTTTGTCCTTGTATCCTTAGTAGGCTGTCCAAATCCAACCTTTTACATGGATTGTAGTAGTTAATTATAACCACTCCCTCCCTCTCTCCCATATTTCCACCACTATGTATTCCTGATCATCTCCTTTTTCCAGTACTCTATATGGTATACCTTGCTTGATTAATATAGCACAACCTCTTCCTCCCCCTAGATTTCTATCTTTCCTTATCATTATATACCCATGTACCACAAAGTCTAAAGCTGGTTTCAACCAAGTTTCCTGAATACACACTACATCTGATTTTACAACCATTTCCTTAATAAAATCCTTAAATTCCTGGCCATTGGCCAGTAAACTCCTTGCTTTCCATTGCAAAAGAATCACCATAATGAGTACTAATCAACCTATGACACTTCCTGGTTTGACTGATTAGTGAGGTTCTCCCTCACTTCTTCCCATGTCAGTCCTACTAACCCTAAATGGTTTACTGCTGCTTTGACCACCAGCTGAATTTTGTCACTTTTTGACTTTACGTCAGCCGTACTATTAATGACTCCTGCAATGAATGTCACTAAAGCTTTTTTTCCCACATAAATCCTGTCATTTACTCTTCGCTGCATCTCTCACATCCCTATTGCTCTCTGGTCATTAGGAGCATTATTCTGTTCTCTTGACATTCTTACAGCTTCTGCATGTTATCTTTCTTTTCACCCTTATTTCTTGAATTTTATTCTCCCATCTCATAACCTCACACCCATTAATGCCACATTATGAGCTCCTCCACAATTACAGCTTTTTGGTTGCACTCCTGTTCCGCACTTTCCATATTCATGATCATCCCCACATCTAGCACATCTCCTCTGCCTTTTACAGTTTTTAGCTATGTGTCCAAACCTTTGACAATTATGGCACCTCAATGGCTTTGGCACAATCACCCTTACTGGGTAACTCATTAAACCCAGGAACACTTTCCTTGGCATTCTTTCTTCTTCAAATTCAATCAATACTGTTTCACTTTCCTTTTTCACTCCCTCCTTTGTTGTTTTCAGTCTTAGAACATTAATTACTTTTCCCCCTTTGATATTCCTCTTTAACTCCTCCATGTTTATACTCATTGGTACACCCATGATCACTCCTTTACAACCACCATTTCGCGCTCCCACCCTCCCTGTATATTCCACCTTGCATTTTCCTATCTCTTTTAGCTTGAGTGTTTTCTCAAGTTGTTCCTCATTCACACATCTTACCAGTAGATTGCCATCATTAAGGACTTTTGCAAATACTATTTCCCCTATCCTATTTGCCAGAGTTGTTGTTAGCACAAACGGGTTAATTTTCTTCATGTGTCCTTGCACCTTGTCATTAAACCTAATTATGTCAACACCTCCTCTCTGAAATTGTTCATCTTCCTCACTTTCAGAACTCTCTCCACTGTCATTTCTTATTCTTTTATTCCCTTTGTCTCAGTTTTCATTCATCCATCCCCTCACTATCTCCTCATTCCCTTTATTTCTCCCTTCCCAATAATCCATTTCTCCCCAGCTGCCTACCTCTGATCCCAAATCCCTATCCCGCTCCTTCTCCACTCTCTTTCCCTCAGCCCCTCCTCTCGCCTTGTCTGCCATTACCAGACCCAGGCAACCCCCTCTCAGCAATTCCCGCTCCTTCCCCACCCTCTTTCCCTCAACAAGTTCCAAACCACATGCACCAACAACCCACAGTTCCGCTCACAAACTATACCCAGACCCAGAGTCCCTGAGATACGCCGCCAACCGATCGGCATCAGGAGCGCCTCCTTGAGCCCAAACAAGCCAAGATGATCCTCAGGTCTGACTATTCGAGCTCAGGGCGAACCGAGGGACTGTCAGAGGACCCGGAGTCCGCGGACCGGATCAAGAGCCGGAATGCGGGCTCCGGACCGGACCATAACAAACCCAGAAATCTGTGACCAGAGATAACAGTTCCTGAACGGGGGAGATGTTAGCCCACATATCCAGTCAAAGTCGAGTTTATTGTCACATACAGGAGGACATGGACCCACAGATTTTGGTCGCAGGAACATCACTGGTCGGAGTCTCAGATAAACAGCGTTCACATGTAAATACAATCACAGGTACATGAGAGAGAGTACTGACAATGATATAGACCGAACACAGAATGATATGGACCTAACATAAACACAAGGAATATCTGCAGATACTGAAAATATTGAACAAACACACGCAAAATCCTAGAGAACTCGGCAGATCAGGAGCTGAATAAACAGTCGAGGTTTCGGGCCGAGACCCTGCCTCAGACTTTGTTTTACTGAACTGTACTGGTGATCACAGTTTTGCCAATTTGATGGGAAGTAGCAGCTCCTGAAGCGAGAAGATAGGAGTTTCGATCCGTATCGCCAAGTATAGAGAGCAGCCGGGTCTGGTGGGTCTGCAGGAGTAAATCCGACATACAGTGCTAGGTGGTGTATCTGTTAGAGGGCCCGAAGGGCCGTCGCCCCGTCACCCAGCCCACACTGCTCACCCGGTGAGATCGGTCCCGGTAACAGACCGCCACAGGAAAAGTTCTCAGTTCTCAGGGCTGCGCCGACACGGTCCACATCAATCGGGCCATTGCCTTCATCAACCAGCAGAGGGAGCCAGCAGGCCGGTGTGCTCACCGCCGCCCGGGGCGGAGAATGGACGGGATGTTCTTTCCGTCAAAGGGAGGCTAGTACACACTGTCACCATCTCTCTCCCTCTCCCACACTTGGGCCCACGTCCACTCAGAGACACCAAAACACACTAATATTGGGATACAAGCATTCCAAGATGTACAGATACATAGTAAGCCACTTGCTGCACTCCCCCACCCCCACCCCGTCATTCCTCGATAACTATAGAGAACCCTCACCCCCTCCTCCCGTTATTGAACTCCATCAGCATCCCCTGCTTGGTGCAGGTAGTGGGGAAGTAGGAATGGGTTGGGGAAGATAGGGAGATCAATATGGGGCATATTGAAATATAGAAAGAGGTCGTATTGCGTGTCTCGAAGGTCCCTGGGTCCTGATGGGACTGCAGGTTACTGAGAGAGGCAAGAGATGAGATTGCTGCAGGCCTTGAGCTTATCCTCTCTGGCCACTGGCGGTGTCGAGGGTGCTGGTAAGTAGCAAATATTGTTCCATTGTTCAAGAAGGAAGAAAGGAATAATTGTGGGCACAACAGAGCGGTGGGTAGGAAGTCACTGGGGAAGATTTGGAGTGATAGGATTGGAAAATCATGGTCTAACTGGGGCTGGCTTTGTGCAGGGCAAGTCATGTCTTATTAACCTGAGTGAGCTGATTGATGAAGGCGGAGCAGTGGATGTTGTCCCAGTGGATTGTAGTAAGGTGAAAAGGTCACCATGCAAGGCTCATTCAGAAGATTGCCGCCTTGGACTTGGCCATTTTGATTCCGAGCTGACTTGCCCATAAATACAGAGGATAGTGGTTGATGCAACTTATTTTGGCTGGAAGTCAGTGACTAGTGCCTAGATATATGTACTTAAAATTATAACATAAAATCACGAGAGGCAGATAGAGCAAGTAGCTGGAATCCTTTTCCCAGCGTCCAAATCTTTAACGCTAGAGATATGCATTTAAGTTGAGAGAGTGTAAATATCTTGCACAACTTGGTGGGTGTCTGGAACACGCTGCCAGAGGTGGTGTTGGAGGAAAACATAAAGTTACCATATAACGATTACAGCACGGAAACAGGCCAGCTCAGCCCTTCTAGTCCGTGCCGAACGCTTACTCTCACCTAGTCCCACCGACCTGCACTCAGCCCATAACCCTCCACTCCTTTCCTGTTCATATACCTATCCAATTTTACTTTAAATGACAATACCGAACCTGCCTCTACCACTTCTACTGGAAGCTCGTTCCACACAGCTACTACTCTCTGAGTAAAGAAATTCCCCCTCGTTTTACCCCTAAACTTTTGCCCCCTAACTCTCAACTCGTGTCCTCTTGTTTGAATCTCCCCTACTCTCGATGGAAAAAGCCTATCCACGACAACTCTATCTATCCTCCTCATTATTTTAAATACCTCTATCGAGTTCCCCTCAACCCTCAAGGTAAGGGGCTTGGAGGTCAGCATTTCAGTTTGTTGGAATGGACAGTACGGACAGGACGTAGCAAGTAGGAACTGTGTGTTATTGATTGTTTTGACATAAAATGGTGACCAAAGGCCCAGTTCTGTGTTCTGCGTTCCATGTTGTATGTCCCCGACCTGGCCCCAGAGCTGATTTCCTGTGTGGTCCCTTACCGATGCCAGGTCTCTGCTCACGGCTGTCTTCGTGTGTTGATGAGAGTGCGTTTAGATTCCCATTCTGGTTTCCTGCCAGACTTTCCCCCCCAGTTTCTCTGTCCCTCTTTCATTCCCCTTTTCATTTCCTCTCTGAGCATTTTGCAATTAACGTCATTCTATTAGTGATTTGCCCATATGTCTCTCATTTACTTAACCCTTCCCTTTGGTTAGCTAGAGAGTCCTGGCATTAATTTCCCTTCCTTCTCCACGTAATGCACCCAGACTGAAGAGCACTCTCATTGTTCAGTACAGACTTCTGTGCCAAACTTTGTTTCCAGTTTACCCAGGCGAGACCTTCCTCATCCATAAGACACAGGAGCAGAATTAGGCCATCTGGCCCATCAAGTCTGCTCTGCCAGTCAATCATGGCTGATCCTTATTTATTTCTCCTCCTCAACCCCAGTTCCTGGCCTTCTCCCGGTAACCTTTGATGCCATGTTCTCTGCCTTAAATACACCCAACACCCGGCCTCCACGGCCGCCCGTGGCAACAGATTCCACAAATTCACCACCCTCTGGCTAAAAAAATGTCTCCACATCTCTGTTTTGAAAGGATGCCCCTCTATCCTGAGGCTGTGCCCTCTTGTCCTAGACTCTCCCACCATGGGAAACATCCTTTCCACATCTACTCTGTCCAGGCCTTTCAACGTTTGGAAGAATTCAATGAGAGTCCCCCCTCATCTTTCTAAATTCCAGCGAGTACAGACCCAGAGCCATCAAACGTTCCTTGTATGAGAACCCTTTCATTCCTGGAATCATCCTTGTGATCCTCCTCTGGACCCTCACCAACACCAGCACATCTTTTCTAAGATGTGGAGCACAAAACCATTCACAGTACTCAAGGTGAGGCCTCACCAGTGCCTTATAAAGCCTCAGCATCACAACCTTGCTCTTGTATTCTAGAGCTCTTGAAATAAATGCTAACATGGTATTTGCCTTCCTCACCACCGACTCAACCTGCAAGTTAATCTTCAGGGTGTTCTGTACAAGGACTCCCAAGTCCCTTTGCATCTCAGATTTCTGGATTTTCTCCCCATTCAGAAAATAGTCTGCACATTTATTTCTACTACCAAAGTCCATGACCATGCATTTTCCAACATTGTATTTCATTTGCTACTTTTTTGTTCATTCTCCCAATCGGTCTAAGTCCTTCTGAGGCCTACTTGTTTCCTCAACACTACCTGTCCCTCCACCAATCTTGGTATCATCTGAAAAATTGGCAGCAAAGACATCTATTCTGTCAGCTAAGTCATTGATATACAGCATAAAAAGAAGTGGCCCCAACACCGACCCCTGTGGGACACCACTAGTCATTGGCAGCTAGCCTGAAACGAATCCTTTTATTCCCACTTGCTGCCTCCTACCTATCAGCCAATGCTCGAACTATGCCAGTAACTTTCCTGTAATACCATGGGCTCTTAGCTTGGTAAGCAGCCTCACATGTCACACCTTGTCCAAGGCCCTCTGAAAGTCCAAATATACAACATCCACTACATCCCCTTTACTATCCTACTTGTAATCTCCTCAAAGAATTCCAACAGGTTTGTCAGGCAAGATTCCCCATTAAGGAAACCATGCTGACTTTGTCCTACCTTGTCCTGTGTCACCAAGTACTCCATCACCTCATCCTCAACAATTAACTCTAACATCTTCCCAACCACGGTCTCAGAATACTCCTGTTCCTCATGCTTCCAGGGTTCCCCCTCTACTCTCCTTATTCCATACACCTTCCTTCCCTTTTCTCATCCCATCCTCTTCTCTCTCTCTCTCTCTCTCCCCCTCCCCCCAACTTCCCTCTCGATCTTCCTGCCTTTTTTACCCACCACCCTCTCCCCCTCTCACCCCCTCCCCCAGTGCTGGCCTTCTGCTGTTCCCTTAACTGCAAACCGGTCCGGATGTGATAGTAAGCGTTACAGCGTTTCTGGGCATGACACAAGGCCGTCACAGCTTGCAGCGGGATGAACGAGAAAGGTGATCTGAAAGATGGCTGGTGGAATTTAACGCAGACAAGCGTGAGGTGTTGCACTTGGGGATGACAGAAGGTCTTACACAGAGAATAGTAGGGCACTGAGGAGTTTATTGGGCAGGTGGATAACTCTTTTGGAAATGGCGTCACAGGTAGACAGGTGCCATAAAGTGCTTTTGGCACATTGAATTCACAAGTCGGAGGGTTGAGTGTAGGAGTTGTGATGTTGTGTAGAAGTTGAGTACAAGGGCCAAACCTGGAGGCCTGGGTGCAGATCACATCTCCTACCTTTAGGAAAGATAGCAATAATATGGAAAGGAGCAAAGAAAATTAGCAGGGATATGGTCGGGGCTTGAGAACCCGAGTTACAGGGAATGGGGGAATATCTTACCCTTTATATGCCAGAGCATAAGACAACGAGGGGAGGTTTGATAGAATTTTCCAGATTTGACTTATTCTGCTGAGGCTGAGTGGGTCTTGAACTGGAGGTCATAGGTTAAGGGTAAAAGGTGAAGTGGTGGATGCAGATTGCAAGATTTAAGAGAAGTTTGTACAAGTACGTGGATGTGAGCAATATAAAGGACTGTGGTTTAAGTGCAGGTCAATGGAACCAGGCAGAAGATTGGATTGGTGTGGACTAGATGGGCTGAAGGGCCAGTTCCTATGTTGCTGGGCTCTATGAATCTGGTATTGTTGAGGGAGCACACTAGTTAGCTGATAAACTAACTTTGGAGGATAATAGGGGTTAATCCTGGTCATCTTCAATCTCATACACCCACTGTGCTCTCATTTGCTCTCTATCCCACTCTCTCCCTCCAACCCTCTCACTCCGTCCCTCTCTCCCTCGTTCCCTCCCCCTCTCTCTCCATCCCTCACACTCTTCCTCCCTCCCTCCCCCTCTCTCCCTCCATCCCTCTCACTCTGCCCTCTCTCTCTCTCGCTCTGTCCCTCTCTCCCTCCATCCCTCTCACTCTGTCCCTCTCTCCCTCCATCCCTCTCACTCCGTCCCTCTCTCTCTCTCGCTGTCCCTCTCACCCTCGTTCCCTCCCCCTCTCTCTCCATCCCTCACACTCTTCCTCCCTCCCTCCCCCTCTCTCATTCTGTCCCTCTCTCCCTCCATCCCTCTCACTCCACCCTCTCTCTCTCTGTCCCTCTCTCCTTCACTCTCACTCCGCCCTCTCTCTCTCTCATTCTGTCCCTCTCTCTCTCTCGCTCTGTCCCTCTCTCCCTCCATCCCTCTCACTCCGCCCTCTCTCTCTCTCATTCTGTCCCTCTCTCCCTCCCTCTCCTTTCCTCTCATGCATTCCTTCCTCTTTGCTGTCTTCTCCAGCTCTTCCCTCTTGGTTTTCCTCTCCCTCTCCATCACTCCTCCATTCCTCCGTACTCTTCTTGCTTCTCTCTCACCCTCTTCCTACACTCTCATACTTTCACCCCCTTTCCTTACTCTTCTTCCCCCCACTACTTCCCTTTTGCTTCCTCTCTCCCTTATTCTCTCCTGCCTCCCTCAGTATCTCATTTCTCCCCTCTCTCCCTCCCTCTCTCATTACTACATCCTCTCATTGCCCCTATCTATCCCAGCCTCATCTCTCTCACACCCTCCCTCCCATTTCTTCTCCCTCCCCCTCTCTTTTGTCTCACACCACACTCTTCCATTTTCGATCTCCCTCTCTTGCACCCTGTCCTCACCCTCGCTGCGTTCCCGGTTAATGGGTCGTGGTGTCAGACCCACTCTGAGCTGCTGACCTCGTGTCAGAGGGAGGGGCTGTGGTGTCGGCATTGCCAGAGTTGCTCATCTGTGACCGGCCCTTAACACGTCTCCCTCTCTGTGATTGAACTTCACTCCTCCCCCTCATCCTATGCCCTCTCTCCCTCTCCCCCTCCCGTCTCCGCCACCCCTCCCCCTCCCTCTCTCTCTCCCCTCCCTGTCTCTCCACTCCTTTTTGCTCCCCTCCCCCTTCTCTCTTCACCCTTTCCCTCTCTCCCCTCCCCCTCTCTTCCCCTCCTCCCTCTCTCCCCTTCTCTCCCCTCCCCTCTCCCTCCCCCTCTCCCTCCCCCTCTCTCCCACCCCTCACCCCTCTCTCTTCCTTTCCCCCCTCCCGCTCTATCTCCCCTGCTCCCTCCGTCGCTCCCTCTCACTGCCAGGAATGATCAGAATTGCCACATTCTGGGCAGACTGGTAGTTAAGTCCTTCCTTGTTTCTGTGGCTGTGAATGCAGCCGTTGTCAGCAGCGCCCTGCCCTGCTCTTTACACAATGATCCCCAGTGTCTGAGAACTTCCTGTCTCACCTTGGCCCTGGAATCTGGAGCAACACACAACCTGCGGGACGTGCTCAGCTCGGCAAACAGCATCTGTGGATTGGGGGTAGGGGGGAGGGTGAGACGGACAATTTTACCCCAGTACTGTGGGAGACCGGAAGGGCTGGGTCTGTTGATCATGGAGCAGAGCAGTCTTGCTGGGGCTGCCCCACCCATCCCAATCCACAGCCGAGAGCCGACAGACCACCCCCATCTCCACGGACCCCTCCATGCCCTGGCTCCCAATATCCACTGACCCCGGTGGCTCAGATCCCATCCGGGAGCGTTGAGGGGTTTGTTGAGGGGATGAAGAGGCCTCTATCGAGTCACCACTCGTCCTCCTTGCTCCCATCTGTTCAACGTAGCCCAACATTCGCTAGTTTGCATCCTGGCACATCACTCCTAGACCCTGCCTTCCTTGCAGTCCTGAGGGGGGGGCTCAGCCCGAACCATTGACAGTCCATTACTCCCACAGACGCTGTCCGGAGCAGAGTTCCTCCAGCAGCCACACCCTCCCTGGTTATCCCCACGGTTCAGAGTCTGCAACATCGATAGAGTTGTAGAGCACTTCAGTACAAAAACAGGCCCTTCAGCCCATCACTGATCCTACCCCAGTTCCGTGGTAAATCCATTCTGTCGGCACCTCGCCCATCCCTTGTGGACAGTCACACTGATCAGTAACAGGACTGTTCTCCCTCTTTATGTGAATCTCTTAGGATTCATCTTTACCTTATCTGACAGAGTAACTCTGCCCTCATGATTGGATCTTCATCCCCCACCCCTTACACCGCTGTGTGTGTGTGTGTGTGTGTGTGTGTGTGTGTTTTTATGTATGTGTCTACGTGTGGGGTGTGTGTATGTGCGGTGTGAATATACTGTGCCTGTAAAAAGTATTCACCTTCCCCACCCCCACCCCTTGGAAGTTTTCAAGTTTTATTGTTTTACAACATTGAATCACGATGGATTTAAATGATCTTTTTTGACACTGACCAACAGAAAAAGACACTTTCACATCAACGGGAAACAGATCTTGACAAAATGATCAAAATTAATTACTAAAATAAAACACAAAATAATTGACAGCATAAGTATTCACCCCTTTTAATATGGTCCAAGAAATCATTACTGGTGCAGTTTTAAAAGTCACATAGTTAGTTAAATGGAGATCCCCTGTGTGCATTCACGGAGTTTCAATTGATTGTAGTAAAAATGCACCTGTATCTGGAAGGTCCATCTGCTGGTGAGTCAGTATCCTGGCAAAAACTACACCATGAAGACAGAAGAACACTCTAAGCAACTCTGTGAAAAAGTTATTGAAAAGCACAAGTCAGGAGATGGATACAAGAAAATTTCCAAGTTGCTGAATATCTCTTAGAGTACAGTTAAGTCAATCATCAAGAAATGGAAAGAATGTGGTACAGGTGTAAATCTGCCGAGAGCAGGCAATTCTCAACATCTGAGTGACGGTGCAAGAAGGGGACTAGTGAGGGAGGCCACCAAGAGACCAGTGGCAACCCTGGAGGAGTTACAAGCTTCAGTGGCTGAGATGGGAGAGACTGTGCGTACAACAACTGTTGCCTGGGTTCTTCACCAGTAGAAGGTTCATGGGAGAGTGTTAAAGAGAAAGCCATTGTTGAAAAACATTCACATGAAATCTCAGCTAGAGTTTGCCAGAAGACATGTGGGAGACTCTGAAGTCAGCTGGAAGAAGGTTCTCTGGTCTGATGAAGCCAAAATTGAGCTTTTGGGCCATCAGACTAAACGCTATGTTTGGTGTGAGCCAAACACCGCACATCATCACAAACACGCCATCCCTACCGTGAAGCACGGTGGTGGCTGCATCACGCTGTGGGGATGCTTCACTGCAGCAGGCTCTGGAAGGCTTGTGAAGGTAAAAGGTAAAATGAATGCAGCGAACTACAGGGAAATCCTGAAGGAAAACCCGATGCAGTCTGCAAGAGAACGGTGACTTGGGAGGAGATTTATTTTCCACCAATACAATGACCCCAAGCATTAAGGCAAAGCTACACAGGAATGGCTTAAAAACAACAAAGTTAATGTCCTGGAGTGGCCAAGTCAGAGTCCAGACCTCAATCCAATTG